>NW_027187367.1:2880106-2922444 GCF_028583685.1 Petaurus breviceps papuanus
TCATCACTTGGTTGCACCACCTTCAGGGTGAGGGAAATAGTGGTACCCCTATCCAGCCAGTAGGAGGACAACTTTTCTTCAGGGTTTAGGGCCTTGGAGTCCAAGAGGAGCATCTGGTTTTCTACAGGGACCTTGGTTTTGGAGCTTATCTGTTCATTAATTTTCTTTACCCTGTCATCCTTCTGGGCAATGAATTTCATTACCCCTCTTTCATGGCTGTATACATTCACCTAGAGACAAAGAACAAAGGAGTAGATATTTTAAAAGTTCATGACTGGCCTCTTTCCACCTTTGAGGTCCTAGGTCAGGTTAATACTTAAGATCCTCTACCATATAAAAGCATTGTTCCATATACTAAACTGGGCTACTGGCAATTCCTGCTGTATTTGATCTATCCTTTCTTTCGTCCATTCTTTTGCTTACCTCATTCTTTTCATCTGGCATGCCCTTCTCCAATCTGTGACAATGTATATCTTTCCTATAATTTAAGATTCAACTCACATGCCACCAGTCCTCACAAGGCTATTGTGAGGATCAAAAGAGAGAATATAAGTACCTTATAAATCTTAAAACATGATGTAGTTTTTTATAAACTAATTAATGCTAGGTCTGAGAATTATGCCTATTACCCCCCCCCCCAGTAGGCTCTTCTTGGGTCTGCCTCCCTCAAATCTCTCTCCACTCCAATCTAACCTTTGAATTTTCCTAAAGCACAGGTCCAACCATGTCATTTCCCTACCTATTGCCTCCAGGATCAAAAGTAAAATGCTCTATTTGGCATTCAAAGCCCTTCATAAACTAGCCCCCTCCTTTCCCACTTCATTGCTGCTGTCAATCAGCATTAAGGCCTTTTAGGAGTCTTTCAACCCCCACCTAGTCTCAATTCTTTTTCTCCCTTCATGCCTTAGTCTGTAAGCCCTGCCTCTCAGCCAGTGGGAGTGAGGGACAGTGGGGAAAGGGACCCTATGGAATTGGGGTTTAAAAACCCTGCTTTGCCCCATGTTGGGGCCTCCTCTCACTGATCTGTCATGGAGACAACCGCCCTTCTCCTGCAGGGGAGAAGAATAAAAATTTCCTGTTTTATTCTGAGAAACCTCTGAGTTTTTTATTCAATTTTGAATGGGGTTTAAGAGAGTTATGTTTAAGAGAGCAGAGTAACTGATTCTTCTCTGCTAGTCCACATCCTTCCTCTCATTTAAAAATTCAGTTCAAAACTCTTCTACTCCAAGAAGCCTTCTCTGCTAAGCATCTCAAGTCTAAAACCTCATCATCACCCCACCTCAGTTCATCAAGGTATCTCCCCTTGTCTTAAGGCCTTGTCCTATACATATTCTGGCACACACACACACACACACACACACACACACACACACACACACACAATGACTTACAGCAAAACAAGAGCCATTAGGTGCCATCTCTGAAGCTGAGAAAGACTAGAATAAGGAATGAACCTCCCTCCCAGACTTTTATCCTAAGAGGCTGGGATGTTAGGGGCGGAGGAAGAGAATGGAAATTCCCCAGCTTAGTTGGCTTCATTTCAACATTTTATCAGCTTCTCTTCTCATAAAACAATTTACTTTCAGTTTTTCTGGTTGGGGGTTGGGGGAGAAAGATGGAGAGAGAGGAAAAAGCTAACAAAAAAGGTTATACCTAGAGCCTCAATCACTTAAAGAACTTTCTCCAAATGGTCAGTCTCTGAAGTTCCCTTCCACTGAGGTGGGAAGGGGATAAACTTCATCTTAAGACTCTCTAGTGGTCAACATGGAAAAAGGCAGCCCCACATTTCTCCATTCTAGCTTTTACCCCCTAGGTCCAAACAATGACGGCCTTTCTCTTAGGCATCTCCTTTCCAGTAACCCTCACCCCATCTTGCTTCTTTCCACATTGGTTCAAGTCTATCTCCTCTGGGAAAATATCCCTGAGTGATCTTACTTAGCTCAGATATAGGATTCTGCAAGCATTTAGCAGTTAGAAAACTTCTATAATAATCATTTGCACTTGTTTTGATGCTTTTTAAGTATCTTCATTGATATTTATGTGACTTTCCCCTAATATCCCAGCATGGAATCAGGATGTCTGTCTCCCTTCTCCTTATATCACTTACAATACCTTCAGGTTAAAACTGGACCCAGAGGATGTACACAATGGAATCATAGCATCCAAAGCTAGAAGTGACCTTAACCATTCAGTCCAGTCCCTTTATTTTACACATGAGAAAATGGAAGCTCAGGAAGATTAATAGATTTCTCTAAGGTCAAACAATTGGTAAGTGACAAACCCAGGTCCTGTTACTACAAATTCAGTGTTTTTCCCATCTTTTCTCTCTATATGTTACTGAATCATTGATTGGAATGGATGATTGGAATGATTGATTGCAATGTAGCAGAGGAGGATGGTCTGGATGGTCTGAAGAGGAAACAAATCTTTAGAAAATGTCTTGGAAATTCTTGACAATTTCACCAAGATCACCATCACCCCATCAGTCTATTCATCCATCCTATTCAGCTGTCATTTAGATGTCTCCTTAGTTCAGTAGAATGATGTTGATTTCCACACTTTCCCTACACATGCATGATTTAGTCCCTCTGTTTCAGCCTTCCTCTCCAAGTCTCCTACTAACATCTAAGAGCTAAGAACTTCAAACAAGACAGAGGTTACATTTGGAAGTGATACTGAACAGAAGAGGAAGAAATGTGCAAATTTTACAATCTTCACCAACTCACTAAACTTCTCTCAGGGAAGTGAGCAGTCTGCCAGTCAGCTCTGCCCTCCCCCACTGGGTCTCAGCCCTTTCCCAGTCAGCTCACCTGCATAAAGGTGGGCAGGCTTCTGGGTCAGGGAGACTTGGCACTGGCAGGAATTTCAAGGTGTGTACTGACCAGTCACTGTTTGTGGCCTCTGCAAGTTTCTGCTTACATAATACCTAACTGTTGGCCCGTGGACTCCCTTTAAAAGCTGAGGTTTTACCTGAGATCGCTTCTGTACAACCTGGGACCTGGGACTGTGGGGTAGTACCTCAGCAGCCTGCCATGGGGCCTGATCAGCCAACATGGCATTTAATAAAGGGTCCAAATTCTAAATTGTTACTTGGGTCTTGCTCATGTTTTCAGGGTACAGCACTGTTAAAGTACATTAACTATGGAACATTAACTAAAGTACTATGATTTATATGCGAGTCTATAAGTGTTCATTTGGGAACTGAAAAAGGGAATACTAACCCAGAGGGAGAAGAGAATGTTACCAGGAGACAGGGGTGAGCATGTGCTGATTAGAGGTTTCTGCATTTTGGGATAATTTCTGAGCATATTCCAGAGTATATCTTAGATTGCCTTTGTGAACCCAGAGCAAAAAAATTAGCAAGGAATTGAGCCTAAGAGCACAGCAGACAGAAGGTAAGTGACCTTTCTTCCAGATGTACCTTTGACACTTCTGTTGCTTGTTTGTGATGCTCTCTGAGTGAAACTGAAAGTTCTCCTGCTTCATCAACAACCCCTAGTCTGGCTTGAGCTGACTGGGAGCATTCTCCTGTTTATGACTGATAAGAACCAGGGACCTTGAACCAGACACTATCTATATTAATGGCTTTTTCTTGTTATCTTTTTTATGGCCCTCTCTTGTTAAGACACTATTCTGTTATTGACTCAGTTTAGGGATTCTGATGTGGTTTAGGGTGCTTGGACCCCTAAAATGTCAGGGTACAGAGTGGCAGGAATTCATGCACTCCATCTATCCTCCAGTCAAGTGACAAAGTTTATTGTAGTACCAATAGAAAGAGGCAAAGTTCCTTAGGAAACTTTCAGGCCAATGAGGATGATGCTAAAGTTTATGTGGAAAAGAGATAGGGAAAAGAATGCCAAGTATGCTAATTAGGTGCAAGTAGTCTGGGGTTGACCAGGTGCCTTGTGTGGAGGAGGCAGTGATCTGGGCTCCTGGGATGGATGGGAAAATTCAGGGAGTCCACAGAGATACCTTTATCAAGGGGACAAAATAGTTTTGTTTATACAAAGTTTTGTCAGAGGCACAGTACTTAGGGACCTGGTGCCAGGGAAAGAGCCAGTACCTGGCTCTTGGTCTAGCACCCCTGTACCTGCACTGATAGCCTTTATCAAAGGAATTACACAGTCAAGTCTGTGTGTGCCTGTAAGGAGGAGAGAATTTTCTTACAGGGGCCTACTGAGATTAGAGGAACTTGCAGAGACACATATAGTCTTTGCCTTTTGGGGTCCAGGTCCCACCACCCCATCATTATGACAACATCTTGTTTTATGATATTCCCTTGTTTATGACTGACTGTAACCACACATCCTGGGAACACTCTCTTGCCTTATGGAAGCTGTAAATTTGGCTAAGAAAAGGACAAACATCCTGAGTCAGGGATACTTCCTTGCTTATTGGGAATTGTAATCTTGGCTGACAAAAGACAGGCATCCTGAGTCAGGGGGAACAGAGGAGGAAACACTTCCTAACTTTATGAGTATGGAATTTCCTTCAAATAGCCCTTTTTTAAGCTCAGCTAAGGATTGTAACTCCCATGCATTCATATGCATGCCCACCCACTCAGAGAAATAAGCTCACCAATAGCCAAATTCAGTCCGTCTTTTTTAAACCAAACCCTGGAGGTTGACAAGACATAGAATGACTAAGACTGACCCAGGAGAACAAATGAGAAAATGCATCTCCCTACACTGCATAGATAGGTGACTAGTGGTGTGAAAAACTCAATGTGTGTTCATATGTTTTAAAAAATCTTTTGCAAGGTATGTGTCTTTAGTGGGGAAATGATATGATGTCTTAAAAAAAAAGCAGTCAATAAAAATTGAATTTTTTTTTTTTAATTCTAGTAAGTGTACTTCCCTCCAGTGTTCACCCCAGGCCTACTTCTAGTCTGGCTCCTACTCCTTGATGTTGTTTTCATCTACTCCCATTAGTGCTCATCTATGAAAAATCTTTATAAAACTACTTAGGACTTTCCAGAAATTCTGCAATGCCATGGTATGATAGGAGGGATCTTGTCATATCCTTTGGTCATTTAGTCTGTAGCCTCAGAATTTTGCTTACAAATCTTCACAAATGGTACTTGAGGGAAATTGGAGGGATGAGATTCTCTTCAATTTCTAGTAATGCCCCCAGTTACCTTGCAAATTAATCTGAACTGAAAAGACCCTCCTAGAAGCTGTGGAAATGTTGACTTGTGCCTTTTGTCTAATTCCTTTGTCTAAATTCCTGCCATCAACACAGTCACTGATTTCTAATCACATGCTGTCCCTCCCTAGGAATTCCTTCCCCTCCCCTTTCACCTTTCTACATAAATCCATCCTTCAAAGTTCAGCTTAATTTTACCTCCTCTGTGAAGCCTTCCTTGATGTTCCTCAGTCCAATGATTTTCTCTGACCTATGATTTCATTTAACACTCTCTTGACTATTCACTTGGCATTCATTTAGCAAATACTACTTTGTCTAGTGCCTCCCTATTACCTACAGGATCAAATATAACATCTTGTTTAGCTTTTAAAGTCTTTCATAAAATAGTCCCTCCCTACCTAGGCCTGCTATCTAATATCCTATATTTCGCCCCTTCTCTTTTGTGGCTAAACTTCTTATTCTTTTTTTCAGACTTTATTTTAGTATTTACTGTTGTCCGACAGAGTTTTTTTAAAGTTTTTTCTTTATTTTTCACAATCATTTTTTATTTTGAGTTCTGAATTCTCTCCCTCCTTCCAATTGCTTCCCCACCTATTGAGAAGGCAAGTAATGTGACAACAATTATACCTGTGAAGTAATGTAAAACATACCTCCAAATTAGCCATGTTGCAAAAAAGAAAATAGAAAAGAAAAGAAAAAGAAAGTGAAATGTGTTAGCTATTCTATACTTAGACTTCATCAGTTCCCTTTCTGGAGACGCATATCATTTTTCATTATAAGTCCTTCGGAATTGTCTTGAATGATTGTTTTGATCAGTTTCTAAGTCTTCCACAGCTGATCATCATTACAATATTGCTATTGCTATTGTACAATGTTCTCCTCATTCTGCTAACTTCACTTTGCATCAGTTGACACAAGTCTTCCCAGGTTTCACTGAAACCATTTTGCTCATCATTTCTTATAGCATAATTATATTCCATCACAAACATGTACTATAACTTAGTCATTCTCCAATTGATGGGCTGATATAAATATTTTTGTAATGGTATGTCATTTTCCTTTTTCTTTGATTTCTTACTAATTTAGTACTATTCTTACTCATTGGTGCTAATCTTACTAATTTAGTAATACTGTTGCTGGGTCAAAGGGTATGCACAATTTTAAAATTTTTATTTTTCCACAACTGTTAAAACTAATTTTATTTTCTGTTTATTTAGTATTTAAGTTTTCACAGTTACATGTGAAAACAATTTTTTACATTTGTGTTTAAAACTTTGAGTGCCAAATTCTCTCCCTTTCTCCCTCCCTACCTCCTCTCCCCACTGAGAAGGCAAGCAATTCCATATAGGTTATATATGTGTAGTCATGCAAAACATATCCATAATAATCATGTCGTGAAAGAAAACAGAGCAAAAAAAGTCAAGAAAAATTAAGAAAAGTTTGTTTTTCTTTTTAAGTATGTTGCAATCTGTATTCAGACACCATCAGTTCTTTCTCTGGGGAAGGATAGCATTTTTCATCCTAAGTCTATCAGAGTTGTCATGGATCATTGTATTGCTGAGAATAGCTAAGTCATTCACAGAAGATCATCTTACAATATTGCTGTTATTTTGTACCCAGTACATTTCACTTTGCATCAGCCCAGGCAAGCCTACCCAGGTTTTTCTGAAAGTACCCTGCTCATCATTTCTTATAATACAATAGTATTCCATCATATCACATAGCACAATTTGTTCAACCATTCCCCAACTGATGAGCATCCCACCAATTTCTCATTTGTTGTCCTCAGAAAAGAGCTGCTATAAATATTTTTGTATATATAGGCCCTTTTATGTTCTGTTTTTTCTCTCTTTTGGGATACAGACCTAGTAGTGGTATTGCTAGGTCAAAGGGTATGCATGGTTTTAGAGCCCTTTTGGCATAGTTCCAAATTGCTCTATAGAATAGTTTAATCAGTTCACAACTTTGACAGTAGTACATTAATGTCTCATTTTTCCAACATCCCCTCCAACATTTGTCATTTACCTTTTCTGTCCTATTAGCCAATTTAATAGATATAAGGTAGTACCTCAGAATTGTTTTAATTTGCATTTCTCCAATCAATAGTGAGTTAGAATATTTTTCATATGACTATAAAGAGCTTTAGATAGATAGATGATAGATAGATCATCTGAAAATTGGTTATATCTTTTGATTGTCCAACAGTTGGAAAATGGCTCTTATTTCTATAAATTTGAGTTTTCTATATGTTAGAAAAATGCCTTTATCAGAGAAACTTGCTTAAGTTTTTTTCACAGTTATTCTTGATAATTGTATTTCTCTCCATCCTATTCCCTTTGCCCTTGTTTATTCTAATCTCTCTCCTTTCACCCTATTCTTCCTCAAAAGTGTTTTGCTTCTGTAATGGCAAGCAAATGAGTACTTAGCATGTTGTTTCAGTTATTTAAGTGTTTAGCACCTTGTTGGAGCCCAGCCTTGTCATTTGAAGGTGGGAGGAAGTTGCTAACACAACAGTAAGCATGGCATAGGAAGGAGAACCACCATATATAAGCAGGAGAATAAGCTGGGACAGAGCAGAGCTGAAAAGGAGAAAACTTGTGGTGTCTGGCATTCTATTCTCTGTGTGTTGATTTGTGTTTGTGATATTTTGTACAGAAGCCCTAGGACATTATTACAGGTTCAGAAACCCTGAAAGAGAATTTTCTTGTTGTCTGTTTACAGAAATCCTGGAGAAAGTCTTCAGAGGTCCTGGGACTATACTGATGATTTGTCTTGATTTCTCAGACCTTGTTTGTGGATCTGTGTTGATTTCTCAGACCTTCTTTGTGGGTCTCTGTTGATTTCTCAGACCTTGTTTTGGGGTCTGTATTTATTTCACAGGCAGATAGTGAATTGATGATGGTGCTGACAATATGTATGAATGTTGTTTTGCCTCTGTTAGGCTTTATCTTCACAGAAACAGAAGCTGGGAAGGACTTGAGATGGACTGGACACCGTGAGCTTCAGTATGAAATGGGAAATGGACTAGGAGCTTAACGAGGAGCTGGGCAAGGAGGTGGATGAGGAGTTGAGAGCTGCTTGCCTCTGAATCCAGCTTACAGTTGGGTAGATCCAGGGAGTTGAACCCATGGAAGAAGAATCATGGAATTCGGGAGCCTGCCTTGAGCCAAGATGAATAGACCTCTCCTCCAATACTTAATGCTGACTGACAAGATCACGATTTACTGTGCCCTAGGGGTGGGAGAACTTTGTACTTTGTATTTTGTACCCCTTAAGGATGATTGGAAGCTAGTCTCTAATGAAGAAGAAAGAAGACTTTCTTACTGACAAGATTAAGGCAATGTGACCTAGGGGTGGGAGACCTTTGTACTTTGTATCCCTTAAGGTGGATTGCTCCTTAAGGATGATTGAGTTAAGGACTTACTGAATGATACCTTTTGTTTAAATCTATGTGGACACTAGTGATGAGTTATTAAGTTATATCACTGTGAATGCTATACATTGGTTTCTGTGAATGTTTTGCTTTAGTTTACTGCTGAATAAATGAAGAGTTTACTATACTATGTGATCAGAACCCTAAAGCTATTCACAGCAGCAGTCTTCTGGAAAGCTGCTCATGCTTAGCTTAACAGCTTCTGAGTTTCCCTTCTTCCAATCTGTCCTCCCTTTTATAACCACCCCCTTCTCTTATCCCCTACCCCTTTTATTTTCCTGTTGGGTAAGAGATTTCTATACCCCATTGCATATCCTATTTCCCCACTTACATATAAAAACAAGTTTTAACCTTTGTTTTTAAAACTTTGAGTTCTAAATTCTCTCCTTCCCCCCCCTCCCTCAATGAGAAGACAAGCAATTCAATACAGGTTTTACATGGGCAGTCACACAAAACACTTCCATAATAGTCATATCATGAAAGGTTAACTCCATCCTATCCCACCCCCTGTTTATTATGTTCTCTCCTTTCACTCTATCCCTCCTCAAATCTGTTTGCTTCTGATTATTTGCTCTCCCAGTCTTCCCTCCCTTCAATCACCCCCTCTCATATCACCTTTCCCCCTACTTTCCTATAAGGTAAGATAGATTTCTACAACCAATTAAGTGTGTATGCTATTACCTCTTTAAGCTAATTCTGATGAGGGTTCACTCATTCCCTCTTACACCCTCCTTCTTCCCCTGTACTGTAAAAACTTTTTCTTGCCCCTTTTATGTGAGATAATTAACCCTACTTGACCTCTCCCTTTCTCTTTCTCCCAGTACATTCCTCTCTCATCTCTTAATTTTATTTTTTAGATACCATCTCTTGATATTCAACTCACACCTGTGCCCTCTGTCTATATAGATATAGACATAGATGTGGACATATATATCTACAATCCATGTAATTATATTAATAATGAGAAAGGTCTTATGAGTTACAAATATCATCTTTCCATGTAAGAATGTAAACAGTTTAACTTTAAAAAGTCCTTTATGATTTCTCTGTCATGTTTACCTTTTCGTGCTCTTTCATGAGTCATATTTGAAAGTCAAATTTTCTATTTAGCCCTGATCTTTTCTCAAGAATGCTTGAAATTCCTCTAATTCTTTGAATATCAGTTTTTCCCCTCATGGATTATACTCAGGTTTTCTGGGTAGGTTTTAATCCTAGCTCCTTTGCCCATAGCAATATCATATACCAAGCACTCCCATCTTTTAGTATAGAAGCTGCTAAATATTGTGTTATAATGACTGTGAATCCAGAAAACTTGAATTGTTTTTTCTGGCTGCTTGTAATATATTCTCCTTGACCTGATAATTCTAAAATTTGTCCATAATATTCCTGAGGGTTTTCCTTTTGGGATCTCTTTTAGGAGGTGATTGGTAGATTCTTTCAATTTCTATTTTATCCTCTGGTTCTGGAATATCAGTACAGTTTTCTTTGATCATTTCTTGAAAGATGATGTCTAGGATCTTTTTTTGTCATTACTTTCAGGTAGTCCAATAACTTTTTTTTTAATTATCTCTCCTAGTTATATTTTCCAGGTCAGTTATATTTCCAGTGAGATATTTCACATTGTCTTCTTTTTTTTCATTCTTTTAATTTTGTTTTATAATTTCTCAATTTCTCAGAGCCATTAGCTTCCATTTGAAAGATTATAATTTTTAAGGAATTATTTTCTTTAGTGAGCTCTTGGGAGTTCTACATTTGGCTAATTCTGCTTTTTTAAGGCATTCATTTTCTCATTGGATTTTTGGACTTCTTTTTGCCATTTGGAATGATCCATTTTTAAGGTATCCTTTTGGAAAATATCTGAAAGCCAACCACATATATTTGATGCACCCACAGGAACAGTGGTACCACAGTGCACCTCAAAGTGAGGTGTACTACTCAATTAAGAATTAGAGCTGGGGGTGGAGCCAAGATGGCAGAATAAAAAGAGGAACTCCGCTTCTCTCCAGCTCCAAAGATGTCCAATACCTGTAAAATATGACTCTAAAAAATTTTAGAGCTACAGAACCCACAAAGTCACAGAGAGAAACAAATCTCCCACTGAAGGCAGCCTGGAAGGATGATAAGAAGGGTCTATTGCACCAAACCTGGAGAAATGCACAGGCGCGTGTGAACTTCCCAACCAAACCCAGGTGGCCCCAACAAGTGTCACAGACTGGCCAGAGCAGAATTTAGGAGAGTGAATCACCAACAGCTTCCAGACTTCTGAACCTATAAACACCAAAAAGAAGGTAAAAGGTCAGTGGGGACCTCTGTTGAAACAGTGTGACAGAAGAGCATGGTCTTGCCCCTGCCCCAGGGCAAGAGATAGTGGAGGCATGGCAGCTGCAGCTACTGCCAGATGGCTGCTCTGGAGCTCCTGGCCTGCAGATCATAGGGGGAACAACCAACCATTCAGAGTGGAATCACTCTTGTTTGACCTACTTGGATGTGGATCGCGGTCTGTGTGGTGGTCCTGGGGTGTGTGGCAGTGTGCCACAACTTGGAGTGTCTGTAGAAAGGGAGCCCTCCTCAGATGTCTAAAAACATTTGTGAAAACCCCAATTACTTGGGATACAGCTCTCTCCATTCTGGAAGCAGAGTTCTACCATGGCAAAGAGCTCAAAAGTCAAGTAATTGGCTGGCAGGATGAGCAAGTAGAGGAAGCACAATCAGACCATGGAATTGTTTTGGGGGGACAAAAAGGATCAAAACACAGAACCAGAAGAAGTCAATGACATCAAAACTCCTGCATCAAAAGCTCCCAATAAAATATGAACTGGTTAGAGGCCATGGAAGAGCTCCAAAGGATTTTGAAAATTAAGTAAGAGAAGTGGAGGAAAAATTGGGAAGAGAAATGAAAATGATGCAAGAAAATTATGAAAAGCAATTCAACAGCCTGCTAAAGGAGATCCAAAAACATACTTAAGAAAATAACACCTTAAAAATAGACTAACTCAAATGGAAAAAGAGGCCCAAAAAGTCATTAAGGAGAAGAATTCCTAAAAAAAAAAAAAAAAACAGAATTGGCCAGATGGAAAAGGAATTTCAAAAACTCAGTGAAGAGAATAATTCCTTCAACATTAGATTAGAGCAAATGGCAGCTAATGACATAATGAAAAATCAAGATAATATAAAACAGATACAAATACACGAAACACTGGAAGGCAAAGTGAAATATCTCATTGAGGGGTGGCTAGGTGTCACAGTGAATAGAGCACCAACTCTGGAGTCCAGAGGACCTAAGTTCAAATCTGGCCTTAGACACCTAAGACAAAAACTAGCTGTGTGATCTTAGGCAAGTCACTGAACTCCAATTGCCCTACCCCTCAACCCTCCAAAAAGCAAAAATAAAAAGAAGAAGAAATATCTCATTGGAAAAACCACTGACCTGGAAAAGAGATACAGGAGAGATTATTTAAAAATTATTGGACTACCTGAAAGCCATGATTTTAAAAAAGAGCCTAGAAATCATCCTTCAAGAAATTCTTTTTTATAAAAATAAATTTTATGTTTATTTTTAGTTTGCAACATTCATTTCCACAAGATTTTGAGTTATAAATTTTCTTTCCTTCTGTCCCCTACCAACCACCCCAAAACAGCAAGCCTACTAAATACCCCCTCCCCCAATCTGCTGTCTCCTATATGCTCTCCCAATTCCCCTCCAACTTTTGAGTAGGGCATGATGGATCTCCGTGCCCCAGTGCCTGTATATCTTATGTCCCAGTTGCATGTAAATAATAATAATAATATTAATAATAATAAAAATGATAATTTTTTAAGTATTTGACTTTAAAACTTTGAATTCCAGATTCTTGCTATTCTTCCCTCATCACCCACCCTTACTGGGAAGATAAGCAATTCAATATAGTTTGTACATGTGTAGTTACTCAAAACATTTCCATAGTGGATATATTGTAAAAGACTGACTATATTTCCTTCCATCCTATTCCACCCCCCACCTATTCTATTTTCTTCTTTGACACTATCCCTTTTCAAAAATATTTGCTTCTAACTACCTTCTCTCCCAGTCTACCCTCCCTTCTATCAACCCCCTTCTTGTCCCTTACCCCTCTATTTTCCTGTAGGGTAAGATACCCAATTTAGTGTGTATGTTATTCCCTCCTTAAGCCAAATTCAATGAGAGTAAAGTTGACCTATTCCCTTTTGCCTCCCTGTTTTTCCCCTCCATTGTAACAGTTTTCCCTTTCCTCCTTTATATGAGATAATTTACCCTATTCTTTCTCTCCCTATATCCTCTCATTATATTCCTCTCTAACCTCTTAATTTTATTTTTTAAATATCAGCCATTCTTATTCAATTGATCCTGTGCCCTCTGTCTATGTATACTTGCACACATATATACACACTCACATATGTATTCATATGCACATATACCCTCCTATATAGGCATATATATATACACACATATATTTATACATTTATATTCCCTTCAACTATACTCATGCTGAGAAAAGTTCCATAAGTTACAATTACTGTTTTTACATGTAGGAATGTAAATAGTTCAACTTTGATAAGTTCCTTATGCTTTATTTTTTCTGTTTATCTCTCATGCTTCCCTTGCTTCTTGTATTTTAATGTCAGATTTTCTATTCAACTCTGGTTTTTTATCAAAAATCCTTGAAAGTCCTCTATTTCATTGAATGACTATATTTTCCCCTGAAACATTATATTCAGTTTTGCTGGGTAGGTGATTCTTGGTTTCAGTCCTAGTTCCTTTGACTTCCAGAATATCATATTCGAACCCTTAATGTAGAAACTGCTAGATCTTGTGTTACACTGATTGTGTTTCCACAATATTCAAATTGTTTCTTCTTGGCTTCTTGTAATAGTTTCTCCTTTATCTGGGAACTCCAGAACCTGGCTATAATGTTCCTAGAAGTTTTCTCTTTGGGATCTGTTTTCAAGAGGTGATCAGTGAATTCTTTGTATTTCTATTTTGTCCTCTGGTTCTAAAATATCAGGGCAATTTTCCTTTAGAAATTCTTGAAGGATGATATCTAGGTTCTTTTTTGATCATGGCTTTTAGGTAGTACAGCAATTTTTAGATTATCTCTCCTGGATATATTTTCCAGGACAGTGGTTTTTCCAGTGAGATATTTCACATTGCCTTCTATTTTTTTCACTTGTTTGTATCTGTTTAATAGTATCTTGATTTTTCATAAAGTCATTAGCTTCCATTTGCTCCAATCTAATTCTAAAGGAATTATTCTCTTCAGCATCCTTTTGAAATTCATTTTCTGTCTGGCACATTCGTCTTTTTAAAGCATTCTTTTCCTCATTGGCTTTTTTGGTCTCTTTTGCCATTTGAGTTAGCATATTTTTAAGATGTTATTATCTTCAGTCAGGTTCTTGACTTGCTTTTCATGATTTTCTTTCATCATTTTCATTTCTCTTCCCAATTTTTCCTCTTCTTCTCTTATTTGGTTTTCAAAATAATTCTTGAGCTCCACCATGGCCTGGAACCATTTTATATTTTTCTTAGAAGCTTTTGGTGCAGGAGTTCTGACTTCATTGTCTTCCTCCCATTCTGTGCTTTGATCCTTTTTGTTCCCAGTAAAGGAATCTAAGGTTTGATTTCTGTGCTTGCTTTGCTTCCTTTGCTTGCTCATCTTGCCACTCAATTAGTTGACTTTTGAGCTCTTTGCCACAGTAGAACTCTGCTTCCAGAGAGGAGAGCGTTGTCCCCAATTGCTGGGGTTTTCACAGCTGTTGGAGCTATTAGTTTGGTGCCCTAACTACAGAACCCACAAGCTCTGGCTCACTGGCCACATATGTCAGGACCTCCACCCAAGGCAGTGATCCAGAAACAAGCAGGTTAAAGCAAGAGTGATTAATCTCTGAATGGTCACTTGGTCCCTTTACAATCTGCAAGCCAGGAGCTCTCAAGCAGTCACGTGGGGGCAGCTGCACTGCCTCAGCTTCTCCTTGGGCTGTCAGCCCACAGCCTGGATGTCTAAAAATCACCTACCTGAATTTCTGGGGGTCAAGATGGCAGAGTAAACCATATCTGCACTAATCCCCCTCCATGACACTGAAAACCCAGATATTAATGCCCCATGCACTGTAAAATCCTGAAACAATGAAAACATCCTCAGGCTTGGGAGTACTAGATGAGGGGTATGACTGAGGCTGTGCCAAGCCTGAAGGAAAGTATGGGAGGCATCCCAACAAGCCCCACCTCAGCCGACCAGCTGGAGATCCCAAAGCCCAGAGGGGTGGAGCTAGCAAGCACTAACCACAGAAGCCCTTAAGTTGTGCCTTAGCACAACCAGGGGAATCTGCAGACAACAGCACTGCCAGCCACCAGCTGATGAACCTGTCTGAGCTGTAGCCCAGGGGCACAGAAGAGGAAACCTCAAGTGGCCAGACCACCCCTCCCCCACAGGTTACTCTGTGAGCCTCAGGGTAATCCAGGGAAACACTGAGAGTCTTGGCTTTCAGCTCAGTCTAGACACCCAGAGGCTACAGAATACCAAGTCAACAACCAAGCCCTTAGCTCCTAGCCTAAGAAGTGTGGGTCAGAGCCCTCTGTACCCCAGAAGCAGAAATCCACTCTAAAAGTCAGGACATGGGCAATCACAATGGGCAAGATGCAACTAGCAAAGGGAAAACCAAAGATGACTGAATTCTTTTATTGTGAAAGAGAAGAATCACTTTCAGGAGACACCATAGACTTTATATCCACACCTGAGACCACAGAAGGAAATATAAACTGGTCTGAAGACCAAAAGGGATTCTTGGAGGAGCTCAAGAAAGTTTTTAAAAGCCAAATTACAGAGGTAGAAGATAAATTTAAATCTATATTGACCAAATTTAAAAAAAATCTCACTGAAGAAAACAAATACTTTAAAAGTAAAATTTTAGAACTGGGATCAGAGGTTCAAAATCTAACCAGAAAAAAATACCTCCTTAAAAAAAGGAACTTCAAAAACTGAGGAAAATAATTCACTAAAAATTAGAATCACCCAAAACAAAGCTAAGGACTCTATGATACATCGAGTCCATTAAACAAAATATAAAGATTGAAAAATTAGAAGAAAGGGTAAAATATATCATTGGAAAAACAACTGATGTGGAGAACAGACCCAGGAGAGATAATCTAATTGGTTTAGGGGAAAACCATGGTGAAAAAAACAGTGTGGACAACATCCTCCAAGAAATTGTCAAAGAAGACTCTCCTGAGTTTCTACAATCAGAGGGTAAAACAGTTATTGAAAGAATTCACCTGAAAGAGAGCCCAAATTAAAAACTCCAAGAAATATAGTAGCCAGATTCCAGATTTAAAAGGTCAAGGAGAAAATACTGCAAGCAGCTAGAAGATACAATTCAAATATCATGGAAATACAGTCAGGATTACACAGGACCTAGCAGCTTCTACATTAAAAGATTTGAGGGATTGGAATTTGATATTTTATAAGGCAAAAGAGCTTGGACTGCAAACAAAGATCAACTACCTGGCAAAACTGAGCATAATCTTTCAGGCAAGTTGATGGTCTTTGAATGAAATAAGGGACTTCCAGCCTTTTCTGATGAAAAAGCCAGAGCTCAGTGGAAAATCTAAGCTCCAAATACAAATCTCAAGAGAGACATAAAAAGATAAACAAGGAAAACACACACACACACATACACACACACACACACAAACGCACACATGCACATAACCTGTGATTCAATAAGAGCAAACTGTTTACATCCCTATACAAGAAGTTGATACCTGTCAATATTAAAATTTATATAGTTAACACAACATTTAAAAGGGATATACATAGAGGGTGTGGCTATAAATGAACCAGGATAATTTTTTAAAAACCTTATTAAGGGGTACAAAGGGACTGTAATGAGAGAAAAGGAAAGGATGAGGCAGAAAAGGGTAAATTATGCCACATGCAGAGGCACAAAAATATACTATAGCAGAGGGACAGAAGGGAAAGAGATGAACATCATATGCACTTTATTCTCATTGGTTCTGGTTCAAGGAGGGATCAACATAATCAGGTAAGTTTAGGATTCTAATGTGAAAAGACACAAAACCTCATTATAATAGAGGGAAAGGAGGGAAGGAGTGGAGCAATGTGTGAAATTTACTTTCATTTGTTGTCCATGCACAGACCCAGGTAAGAAGAGAGGCCTTGGTGACTTGGTGGTGTGTGGGGTCAACTGAGTCTGGCCAGGAGTTGGACTGAAATTCCTGGATCAAGAGGTTGACCTGGTCGATTGAGTCTGCCCAGGAGTTGGGGAGACCAGGAGCCTCCTTTCTAAACAGACCCAAAGGGGCTTCTGATGAGAACTGGTGGGATTTCAAGCCTTGGTTCCCCTCCCCCCAGGATTTCTGGACCAAGAGATTGACACAGTTTGGCTGGACCTCAAACCTTCAGGGGGGAAGACAGCTGACAAGTCCTCTTGCCTGACCCTGGGTCAAGGGAAATTTCACTTTAACCCACAAGTGGTACATTAATTGGGAACAGAGTCAGGAAGGGACTTTCCTTTCAATTCCACCTGATACTCCCTTGGGAGGTAAATTTAGCAAAGAAAATGATCAAGGGAAATTGACTTGAATAGTGAATTCTGTGTTCCTTCTGTGTGCTTTTGTGTGAAGTGTATGTGTGTTTAAGAAAGAGAAGACAGTTTAGGGGCGGCTATGTGGTGCAGTGAATAGAGCACTGGCCCTGAAGTCAGGAAGACCTGAGTTCAAATCCGGCTTCAGATACTTGACACACTTACTAGCCATGTGACTTTGGGCAAGTCTCTTAACCCCAATTGCCCTCCAAAAAGCAAAAAAAAAAAAAAAAGATAGAAGATGTTTCACTATTCAGATTAAAAAGCCTCAGGAATTGTTTTTAAAAATCTTCTTTCTCTGCCTTTACATTCTTAATCAAATTTGGAATGGGGAGAGAGGATCCAGGTCTTTTAGTATATAAATTGTTCTTAACTTTCAGCTTCTTAGGTAAGTGAAACTCTTTTTTTTTTCCTATTTATCTTAAATGTCTGCAGCAGTTCACTAAAGATTAAGGTAAGAGGTAGTGAAAAAGAGAAGGAAAAAAACTGATAGTGTTAGGTGGGGTGGAGCCACTACTCTCCCCCCACACACACACCTTTAAAAGATCTAGAGATGTTGGAAAAGAGTGCTAGTGAATTTTTAGCCTGACTTCATAAGCAACAAACCAAGTTATGGGAAGTTAGAAGGGATTATGTCTATCCACCTTTCAGGATACATCTATAAAAGGGCTGTAGTGAAATTTAGTTCTAAAAGATTAGTTCAAATAATCATTAAGCCCCCAAGGTCTCTGCTTGGAAGGAAAGTTAAAGTTAACTGTTTCTCTGAAAGACGACTGAATTTCAGCTTTTTTAAGGAAGTGGAGAATAAAATATAGAAATAGTGTTAAAAAAAATTTCTAAATTGAATTAAATCAGTAGAAGCAGGAAAACTCCATGAGCTTTCCCCATGACTACCTCAAATACCTATAAAAATATGACTCTAAATAAATTTTAGAGCTACAGAACCCACAAAGTTACAGAGAGAAACAAATCTCCCACTGAAGGCAACCCGGCAGGTGGACAGGAAGGGTCCATAGCAGCATGCTGGGAGCTGAGCCCAGCCCCACATGAGCCTGTGGATTTAGCACCAAGGAGGCCCTGAACATCTGTGGCTAGAGTGAACTTTGGGAGAGTGAATCACCAGCAGCTATGGTGGTTTCCAGAATTATAAACCCATAAATGCCAAAAAGAAAGTAAAAGGTCAGTGTGGAACTTTGTGTGATGGAGAGCATGGTCTGGCCCCTGCCCCCAGGGTGAGAAGTGGCAGAGGCTCAGAGTACAGATGCCACTATGTGGCTGCTTCAGACTTCATGGCCTGCAGATTGTAGGGGGCCCAAGTGACCATTTGGGGGTAATCACTCTTGCTTTCACCTGCTTAAATCTGGATCTCTATCTTGAGTGGAGGTCCTGAAGTATATAGCCAGTGAGCCAGAGCTTGTGGGGGCAGTAGCGAGGGCACCCAACTAATAACTTGGGCAGCTGTGAAAACCCTAGCAATTTGGGACAAAACTCTCCTCTCTGGAAGCAGAGTAGTACTGTGGCAAAGCGCTCAAAAGTCAAGTAATTATAGGTGGATACAAGAAATAACACACCCTAATGGAGTAGGATGAAAAGAAGTCTTCACATTTGTTGAATGCCTTATACTTTTCCAAGTGGTTCCATACATATTAACTTGCTGGATGTTCACACCAAGCTTTAAAGGAAAGGCAAAGAGTCCAGGATTAGCCATCATTTCTCTTCCCCACTCCTCCCTGCCAAACAAAAGTTCTCTATCTCTCTGATTCCAATGGGAGTGGAGGAAGCAAAGATAAGAGAATATAAGGCTGACACATCTGAAAAGGGGAGCAGACAGTCAACAGGCATGCATTAAGTACTAACTATCTGTCAATCACCGTGCTAACATGCTGGATATGCAAAAAGGAAAAGAAAGGCAAAATCAGGTCCCTTCCCTCAAAGTGCTCCCATTCTAAAGGAGGAGAAAAGACCAAATTTATCCTAACATCTTGTAATGGCAAGTAAAGTAAGATATTTTTGCTGTTTTTTCTGGATTGAGTTTTAGCCAATCAAGTGCCTTTCTTGAGTCTTGCTTTTCATTGAATCAAGAGTCTTTGAATCAAGAATCTTTGATTGAAAACAGTATATATTGTATTCCTTGGAAAGAGAAGCAGAGCTGACAGAGAGAAGAAAGCATGAGCAGGCTAGTGGAACTTGCTTGTAGGGAGGCCTAACAAAAACAATTTTTGTGATGTCTGGTTCTCCCTCTGTTGATCTGTGTTGATCTGTGTTGATTTCTCAAACAGAAGCCCTGTCTGTTGATCTTTGTTAATTTCTCAGACAGAAAGCAAATTGAGATGATGGTGCTAGTAATGTGTATAAATATTGTTGTAGCCTTTTTAAGCTTTGTCTTTCTAGAAAAAGAGGCTGTGGGCAGCTGCCCCTGGAGCCTGCTGTCAAACAGGAGCAGGAAGAGCTTGAAGTGGAGCAGTCCCTCTGAGTTGAGACAAGGAGCAAGAGCAGAGAGCCGACTACCTGTGTGAATCCAGGCAAGAGTCGTATGAATCCTGGCAAGAGTCAGGAGAGGTTATCCAATGGAGGAGAAGTAGGGTTTGGAAGTCAGCCTAGAATCAAGATGAAAGTGAACTTTACTTGGACACTCTGTATTGACTGAGGAGATTGTAACTTACTGTGACCTAGGGGTGGATGGTGTTTGTATTTTCTGCTGCTCCTTAAGGATGATATGTTGTGCTAGGAAAGACCCCTACCTAGGACCCCCTGCTTATGTAAACAAGTATGTTGGGGAATACTACTGAAAGCAATGATATATATTTTATGGGGATTCTGAGGAATGCTATAAGATGTACTGAAAATTATGTTTTGTTTAAGACTATGTGACCACCATAGTAATATGTTGTTATGTTATGTTATTGTGAATGTTATGCTTTGGTTCCTGAATAAAGTGTTGTTAATTGCTGAACAAATAGAGAGTTCATTAATACTGTACAATTAGACCCTTAAAATAATTCACTGCAACAGTCCTCAGGAGAGCTGCCATGATTGGCAAAACATATCTTTACATTTACATAGTGTAAATGAAAAGTAATTTCAAAGCTAAGGCATGGGAAGAGGGAGACAGACAGACAGAGAAAGAGAGAGAGAAAGTCTCCTGTAAAAGGTGAAATTTGAGCTCATGGATGGGAGATAGCAAGTACAAAGTCAGGAAATGATGGGTTGTGTACAAGGAACAGCCAGAAGGCCTGTGTAAATTGTATCACAGAGTGGAGGCTGTGGGAGCAAAGGACAAGAAGCCTAGAAGGGTAGGAAGGAGTCAGATTGTGAAAGGCTTTAAATGACAAACAAAGCATTTTGTACTTGAACCTAAAGGTAATAGACAACCACTGAAATTTATTGAATAGGCTGTTGACATGGTCAGACCTGCATTTTTGAAAACTGATTTTGCCCACTGAGTGGAGGATGAACTGGAGTGGGGAGTAAATTGAGCAAGGAGACCAACCAAAGGTTATTGGGATAGTCCAGGCACAAGGTGATGACAGCCTGTATCAAGGTAGTGGTATATGATTAGAGGGGGAGGGCATGCATGAGAAATGTTTACATGTAGAAATAGTAGTAAAAAATATAATAATAATGTTCAATAATATTGCTCAGTCATTTCTCACTCTTGTGACTACATTTGGGCTTTTCATGGTGAAGATACTTGGAAGACTTTGCCATTTACTTCTCCAGATCATTTTACAGATGAGGAAACTGAGGTAAACAGGGTTAAGTGACTTGCCTAGGGTCACACAGCTAGTAAGTGTCTGAGGCCATATTTGAACTCAAGAAGTCTGTCTTTCTGACTCCACGCCCAGATCTTTGTCTTTGCTACCAAGCTGCCATCATCATTACCATCATCATCATCATCATATCCAATATTTGTATTGTACTTTAAGGTTTGCAAAGTGGTTTGCGAACATTATCTCATTATATTCTCATAATAACACTGATAGTTAGGTACAATTACTGCACTCATTTTTCAGATGAGGAAACTGAGGCCAAGGTTAACTGACTTGCCCTAAGTTACATAACTAGAAAGTATATGAAGTAGTATATAAACTCAGATTTTCACTGCTCCAGGTCCAGGGTTCTTTGCACCACAGTGCCAAAGGATTCCCTGGAGAAAAGAGATGGAGACCTGGAGAATTAGAGTTAAGAGGCAGCAAAGAAACTGTGCTGAGGAAATATAGTAACATGAGGTTGCTGAAGGAAGAAATCCAGAAACACCACAGAGGGTGGGAACAAAGATTAAATCTAAAAGTTCTCCCTGGGACTTTCCAGGTCCAGAGTGTGCTCAGCTGCTGATAACATTCACCATTTCTAGGAAACTGAAAGCAGCCTTGCTTCTCCTCCTCCCCTCCCCTTCCTGTGAGGCACACTGCAGCCCCAAACTAGCTCCACAGAGATGTTCCAGGGGAAGAGGTGCCTTCCTGCTCTTGCTCCTCCTCGCTTTAAGTTCAGACTCATGCTACAGTCTTCATTACCACTGCAATATCACTTAGTCTATAGGCTCTAATAAAGCCCTTGAGGGATAGGGTCATCCATTTGAAGTTAGAAGGGATTTTAGGGTCACCGAATTGAACCCCTTTATAGGTGAAAATGGTGAGACCCCAAAAGGTGAAATGACTTCCCAAGTAGTCACCCAGAGAATGAGCAGCAGAACCAGGATTTTAATCCGTCTTTCACTTCAAACACAGCACTCTGTAGTGCATCATTCTGGCCCCAAACATTAGAGGCACTTCATAACTGGTTGGCTTCCTTTTCCTCCCTTTTCCATGTCCCATTTCTCAATTACCCTTCAAACAACTCCAGCAAAGAAACAGAGAAAGGGGGAGAAGGGGATGTAGGAGTTGGAGACCAAAAAGGAGGGACAGGGAATGATAGTAGCTGTCTGTAAATATTTGTAGGAATGCCATCCAGAAAAGACATAAAAATCATTGGTGTAGCTTCCGATTAGTGCAAGGTGAAAAGGACAGAATAATTCAGCATCACCAGCTAGAACTATTCTAGCCCAACTCCCAGGATGACTTCTCCTTCAGCTCCAGAAGCCACAGTGCCAGCCAGCATCCAACCCTTGGCCTCCTCCTCCCATTGAGTTTCTCCCCATCTGAGGAAGTTCCCCCACCTAAACTCACTTCAGACCCAATTCAGCCCCTGCCTCTCCCCACTACTTTTCCACTTTCTTCTCTTCTCACCTCCCTCCTTTTAAAGCTCCCTTTTGTCTATTGTATTCATGAGAAATGTAAGCTCCTCAAGGGTGTGAACAGACTTTGGTTTGAGGGATTTTTATTTTATTTTATAAATAAAATAAATTTTTATTTATACAGCTGTTGCTTCAATTTTTATTCCTAGTACTTAATGAAGAGCCTAAAACAGAATAAGTACTTAATAAATGCTTAGCTAGCAAGCTAGCTCTCTGAGGCAGTTAGGTGACACAGTGAATAAAGACCTGTCTCTGGACTCAGGTAGACTTGAGTTCAACTCAGAACTCAGATGTAACCTGGGGGAGCTTGGGCAAGTCTCTTAACCTCTTTCAGCCTCAATTTCCTCAAGTGTGAAATGGGACAGAGAGTAATAATAATGCCTACCTCCTAGGACTAATGTGAAGATCAAATGATCAACTATATTCATAAAGTGTTTAGCACAGTAGGCACTTAATAAATATTCTTTCCATTCCCTATCTATCTATTTACATGTGTTTCTATGCTATTTTACATTGCTATTAAAGTACATTAACTGTGAAACATTAACTAAAGTACACCAACTATGATTTATATGCAAGTCTATAAGTGTTCATTTAGGAACTGAGAAAGGGAATACTATCCCCAGCGGGAGAAGAGAATGTTACCAGGAGACAGGGGTGAGCATGTCCTGGTTAGAGGTTTCTGCAATCGGGGATAATTTCTGAGCATATTCCAGAATATATCTTAGATTGCCTTTATGAACCCTGAGCAAAAACATTTAGCAAGGAATTGAGACTAAGAGCACAGCAGATAGAAGGTGAGTGACCTTTATTCCAGGTTTACCTTTGACACTCCTGTTGCTTGTTTGTGATACTCTCTGAGTGAAATTGAAAGTTCTCCTGCTTCATCAACAACCCTAATCTGGCTTGAGCTGACTAGAAGCATTCTCCTGTTTAGTACTGATGAAGACCAGAGGCCTTGAACCAGACACTATCTTGATTAATGACTTTCTCTTGTTATCTTGTTTTTTTTTATGGCCCTCTCTTGTAAAAACACTATCTTGTTATCAACTGAGTTTAGGGGTGCTGACATGGTTTAGAAGTGCCCAGACTGCCGAAATGTCAGGGTATAGGGTGGCAATGTCTGGAAGGAATTCATGCACTCAAACTGTCCTCCAGTCAAGTGACAAAGTTTATTGTAGTACCAATAGAAATGGACAAAGTTCCTTAGGAAACTTCCAAGCCAATGAAGATGATCCTACAGTTTATGTGGAAAAGAGACAGGGAAAAAAATGCTAAGTATGCTAATTAGGTGCAAGTAGTCTGGGGATGGTCAGTTGCCTTGTGTGCAGGAAGCTTATGGGATGCATGGCTTATGGGATGCATGGGAAAATTCAGGGAGTCCACGGAGGAAACAAGATAGTTCTGTTTATACAAAAGCTTGCCAGAGGCACAGTTCTTCAGGATCTGGTGCCAGGGAAAAAGCCAGTACCCTGGCTCTTGGGCCAGTACCCTTGTGTCTGCACTGATAGCCTTTATCTAAGGAATTACACAGTCAGCTCTGTGTGTGCCTGTAACGAGGAGAGAATTTTTTCACGGGGGCCTACTGAGATAGGGTGACTTCCAGAGACATGGTCTCTGGGGTCCAGCACCCACCACACCATCATCATGACAACTTCTTGTTTTGTGACATTCCTTTGTTTATGGCTGACAGAAACCAGACATCCTGAGGGCACTCTCTTGGTGTATGGAAACAGTGAAATGGGCTAAGGGCAGACATCCTGAGTCAGACATACTTATTTGCTTATTAGTAATTGTAATCTTGACTGAATAAAGACCCAGGCATATACTGCATCAGCGGAAGAGAGGAAGGAACACTTCCTGGCTCTATGGGTATGGAATCTCCTTCAACTAACACTTTTTTTAAGCTCAGGTGCTGGCTGCATTTCCCATCCATTCATATGCATGCCTGCCCACTTTGAAAGAAATAAACTCTATACAACCTAAATCAGTGTGTCTTTTTTTTGACCAAACTCTTGAAGTTGACAAGACATAGAATAATGACTAAGACTGACCTTGGACAACAAGTGAGAAAATACCTCTTTCTCCACTGCATAAGTAGGTGACTAGTGGTGTGGTAAACTCAATATTTGTTCAATGTGTTAGCTATTTTTGCTAAAGTGTTATTCTCTCTTTTTTAATAAATCATTTGGAAGGGATATGTCCTTAAAGGGGAAGAATATAGTGGGAAAATAATATGTCTTTAAAAACAGCCAATAAAAATAGATCTTTTAAAAGTTCTTCTAAATGTACTCCCCCCCTCTCATGTTCTAGTCTTCTGCCTACTCCATGATGTTTCCTTTACCCACTCCCATTCGTGCATACTTAGGAAAAAAATCTTTATGAAACTACTTAGGACTTTTTAGAAGTTCTGCAATTCCATAGTATGATGAGAGGGAGTCTGGATGGAGGCAGGAGCCCTGAGTTTGAGTTTAAGCTAATTTTACACCTGTTCATTTAATTGAAGTAAAAATATATTTAAAGTACATTTCATATATAAAATATATTTTATATATATATATTATTATATTATATATAATATATATTATTTTATATATATTTTAAAAGGGCTTCATTTTCAACACCGTTTTCCTAATTAGTTAAATTTCTTTCTTTTTTTTTTTCAGGTTATAAGGATGGATTTTATCAGATGGAATGAAAAATGGTAAAGAGGACATAAAACCAAACAAGAAAAGGAAAAAGATCAGGTGTTTTGTTTCCATCTGGATATAAACTCAGTCCTTTCTAGTTCTTTCTCTGGATGCACACATTTCTCTCCATCATGAGTCTTTTGGGATTGACTTATATCACTGCATTGCTGAGAAGAGTCCAGTCTATCAAAGATGGTCATCACATATACGTTGTGTCTATAATTGTGTACAAATTTCTCCTGGTTCTACTCTTCTCACTCAGCATCAGTTCTTATAAGCCTCTCCAGGTAAATGTGAAGACCATCTGCTCCTCGTTTCTTATACTACAGTACTATTCCCTAACATGCATATACCACAACTTGTTCAGTCATTCCCCAATTGATGGGCACACACTTAGTTTCCAATTTTTTGCCACCACAAAAAGAACTGCTTATAAACATTTTTGTACATGTGGGTCATCCTCCCACTTCTATGATCTCTTTGGGATATAACACTAGGAGTGGTATTGCTGGGTCAAAAGGTATGAAATTATTTATAGCCCTTTGGGCATAATTCCAGATTGCTCTCCAGAAAGGCTGGATTAGTTCACAACTTCACCAGCAATGCATTAGTGTTCCAATTTGCCCACATCCTCTCCAGCATTTGTCATCTTAGCCAATCAGACTGGTGAGATGTGGTACCTCAAGGTTGTTTTGATTTGCATTTCTCTAATCAACAGTGATTTAGAGCATTTCTTCATATGCTTACAGATATCTTTAATTTCTTTCTCTGAAAATTGCCTATTCATATCCTTTGACCATTTATCGATTGGGGAATGACTTGTATTCTTATAAATTTGACTCAATTCTCTGTATATTTTAGAAATGAGTCCTTTGTCAGAGACATAGGTTGTAAAGATTCTTTCCTAATTTCCCACCTCCCTCTTAATCTTGATTACATTGGCTTTGTTTGTACAGAAGCTTTTCAATTTCAGGTACTCAAACTTATCCATTTTACATTTTATAATGTTGTCTAGTTCTTGTTTAGTCATAAAGTGTTTCCCTCTCCACAAATCTGACAGGTAAACCGTTCCTTGTTTTCCAAGACTGCTTACAGTATCAACCTTTATACCTAGATCATGCACCCATTTAGACTTGATTTTGGTATATGGTGTTATATAATGGTCTATACCCAGTTTCTGCCATGCTATATTCCACTTTTCCCAGCAGTTTTTGTCCAATAGTGAGTTCTTATCCCAAAAACTAGGATCTTGGGGTTTATCAAACAATAGATTACTATAGTCAACTTCCGAATCTCATGTGACTAATCTATTCCACTGATCCACTCCTCTATTCCTCAGCCAGTACCAAGTAGTTTTGATGACTGCTGCTTCATAATACAGATTTAAATCTGGTATAGCTAGTCCACCTTCCCTAGCATTTCTTTTCATTAATTCCCTTGATATTCTGGACCATTTATTCTTCCAAATGAATTTTGTTACTATTTTTCTAGCTCTATAAAGTAGTTTTTTGGTAAATTAATTGGTATGGCATTAAATATATAATTTAATTTAGGTAAAATTGTCATTTTTATTATATTAGCTTGACCCAGCCATGAGCAATTGATATTTTTCCAATTAGTTAGATCTGACTTTATTTGTGTGAAAAGTGTTTTGTAGTTGTGGTCCTATAGGTCTTGGGTTTGTTTTGCCAGGTAGATTCCCAAATATTTTATAATGTCTACAGTCACTTTAAATGGGATTTCTCTTTCCATCTCTTGCTGTTGAATTTCATTGGAGATATATAGGAATGCTGAGGATTTATGTGGGTTTATTTTATATACTGCAACTTTGCCAAATTTATTTATTGTTTCAAGTAGTTTTTCATTTGATTCTCTAGGATTCTCTAAGTATATCATCATATCATCAGCAAAGAGTTCTAGCTTGGTCTCTTCTTTGCCTAATTTGATTCCTTTGATTTCTTTTTCTTCTCAAATTGCTACTGCTAACATTTCTAGTATCAGATTGAATGAGAGGGGTGATAGTGGACACCCTTGTTTCACCCCTGATCTTATGGGAAATGCTTCTAGCTTCTCCCCATTACATATAATACTTTCTGATGGCTTTAAATAGATGCTACCTATTATTTTAAGGAAGGTTCCATTTATTCCTATACTTTCTAGTGTTTTTAATAGGAATTGATGTTGTATTTTGTCAAAAGCCTTTTCTGCATCTATTGAGATGATCATGTGGTTTCTGCTAGTTTTATTGTTGATATGATCAATTATATTGATGGTTTTCCTAATACTAAACCATCCTTGCATTCCAGGAATAAATCTTACTTAATCAAAGTGTATTATTCTTTTTCTTTTTAAAGCAATTGGGGTTAAGTAACTTGCTCAAGGTTACACGGCCAGTTATTATTTCTGGGTGTGGTGCTGAGTATCTGAGCCCGGATTTGATCCAGGTCATCCCAACACTGGAGACGATGCTCTTACTTGCTAAGCCACCTGGCCGCCCCAAAGTGTATTATTCTTGAGATAAGTTGCTGTAGTCTTTTTTGCTAGTATTTTATTTAGAATTTTTGCATCTATATTCATGAGGAAGATTGGTCTATAATTTTCTTTCTCTGTTTTATCTCTTCCTGATTTAGGTATCAGTGCCATATTTGTGTTATAAAAAGAATTCGGTAGGACTCCTTCTTCACTAATTTTCCCAAATAGTTTGTAGAGTATTGGAATGTATTGTTCTTTAAATGTTTGATAGAATTCACTAGTAAATCTATCTGACCCTGGAGATTTTTTTCCTAGGGAGTTGACTGATGGCTTTTTCAACTTCTTTTTATGAGATGGGGTTATTTAAGTAATTTACTTCCTCTTCAATTAATCTGGGCAACTTGTATTTTTGTAAATATTCATCCATTTCCCTAAGATTATCAAATTTATGTGCATACAATTGGGAAAAATAATTCCTAATTAGTGTTTTGATTTCCTCTTCATTGGAGGTAGATTCGCCCTTTTCATTTTTGATACTCATAATTTGGTTTTCTTCTTTATTTTTTTTAACATATTGACTAAGGATCTATCAATTTTGTTGGTTTTTTCATAAAACCAGCTCTTAGTTTTATTTATTAATTCAATAATTTTCTTAACTTCAATTTTATTAGTATCTCCTTTGGTTTTCAATATTTCTAATTTAGTATTTAATTGGGGATTTTGAATTTGTTCTTTTTCTAGGTTTTTCAATTGCATGCCCAATTCATTGACTTCCCTTTTCTCTAATTTAATCATGTATGCACTCAGGGATATAAAACTTCCCCTAAGAACTGCCTTCAATGCATCCCACAAATTTTGGTATGTTTTCTCATTATTATCATTCTCTTGAATGAAATTACTGATTGTTCCTATAATTTCTTGTTTGACCCACTCATTCTTTAGGATTAAATTGTTTAATTTCTAATTAGTTTTTAGTCTTTCCCTGGCCCTTTATTGCATACAATTTTTATTGCATCATGATCTGAGAAGAATGCATTTAATATTTCTGCCTTACTGCATAGAATTGTGAGGTCTTTATGCCCTAGAATGTGGTCAATTTTTGAGTATGTTCCATGCACCACTGAGAAGAAAGTATATTCCTTTTTATGCCCATTCAGTTTTCTCCAGAGATCTATCACACCTATCCTCTCTAAAATTCTGTTCACCTCCTTAACTTCTTTCTTATTTGTTTTGAATTTGGATTTATCAAGTTCAGAGAGGGGGAGATTAAGGTCTCCCACTAATAAGTATAGTTTTGCTATCTATTTCTTCCTCTAATTCCTTTACCTTCTCCTCTAGGAATTTGGATGCTATGCCACTTGGTGCATATATGTTAAGTGATGATATTGCTTCATTCTCAATGGTGCCTTTTAACAGGATATAGTTTCCTTCCTTATCTCTTTGAATTAGGTCAATTTTTGTTTTTAATTTATCTTAGATAAGGATTGCTATCCCTGCTTTTTTTACTTTAGCTGAGGCGTGGTATATTTTATTCCAACCTTTTACCTTTTACCCTGTGTGTATCCCTCTGTTTCAGATGTGTTTCTTGTAAACAACATATTGTAGGATTATTATTTCTAATCCATTCTGCTATCCATCTCCATTTTCTGGGATAGTTCATTCCATTCACATTTACAGTTATGATTGTTATCTGTTTCTTTCCCTCCATCGTATTCCCTCCCCTGTTAATGCTCATATTTTCCCCCTTCTCCCTTCCCCCCCTTAATAGTTTTCCTTTTGACCACTGCCTCCCTCAGTATTTCCTTATCAGCCCCCTCCCTTTTTCTCCCCTTTCCCTTTACTTCTTCCCTCTGTACTAACCAACCTCCCCCCTTCATAGCCTTTTCCCCCTCCTATTGTCTGTAGGATATTATTATACTTAATGAAGTATGTTATTTCTTCTTCGAACCAAGAGTGACAGGAACAAATCTCAGTGAAGCTCCTCTCCCTCCCCTCTTTCCCTCTAAAATGATACTTTTTGCATTTCTTCTCCATAGAGTCCTACGCTTAACTGGTTGTTATTCCCTCCTTGCAAACCAAAGAGGGAAAAGCTCATATGATTCTCATCCCTCCCTTCTTTTCCTCTGCTATACTGTTTTTATGCCTCTTTGAGTGGCATAATTTACCCTTTTCCACTTCATTCATTCCTCTTCTTCCATTGTAGTCCTTTTGTAGCCCTTAATAAGATTTTTTTAAATTGTCATTTTGTGTATTTTATACTCATACACTCTACTTGTCTATAACCAGTTTGCTCTTATCAAATAGTAGGGTGTGTGTGTGTGTCTGTGTGTGTGTGTGTGTGTGTGTGTTTTCCTTGTTTACCTTTGTACGTCACTGTTGCATCTTGTAATTGGAGGTTGAATTTTCCATTGAGTTCTGGCTTTTTTATCAGGAAGGTCTGGAACTCTGTTATATCGTTGAACGACCATCTCTTTGCTGGAAGAATATGATCAGTCTCGCTGGGTATGTGATCCTTGGTTGTAACCTGAGCACTTTTGCCTTCCAGAAAATTGTATTCCACTACCTCCAATCTTTCAGTGTAGAGGCTCCCAAATCCTGTGTGATCCTCACTGTGGACCTTTGATTGTTGAATTGTTTCTTTCTGGCCACTTGAAGCATTTTCTCTTTTATCTGGTAGTTCTGGAGTTTGGCCACAACATTTCAAGGACTTTTCAGTTTGGGATCTCTTTCAGCAGGTGTCTGGTAGTTTCTCTTGATTTCTATTTTACCCTCAGGTTCTAGTATCTCAGGGCAGTTTTCCTTAATGAGCTCTTGGAGAAGGTTGTCCAGGCTCATTTTTTCATCATGATTTTCTGGTAGGCCTATGATTCTCAGATTATCTCTCCTGGATCTGTTTTCCAGGTCAGTTATTTTTTCTTTGAGGTATTTTACCTCTTTTTCTAATTTTTCATTCTTATTGTTTTGTTTGACTAATTCTTGGTTCCTCATAGAGTTATTTGTTTCAATTTGGTTGATTCTAGTTTTTAGCAAATCATTTTCCTTGGTTAATTTTTGGAGCTCCTTTTCCATATCATACACTTTTCTTTTAGAGAGATGTCTTCTTCATTATAATGTTTTTCTAATTCTGAAATTTTGGTTTTGAGAGAATTATTCATTTTGTCTTCTATCTCTCTCATTTTGTTTTCAAAGATCCTTTTGATCTCATCTAGGAGAGCTTTCTGTGCTTGGGACCCATTCCCTGCTGATGTTTCAGCTGTGGGTGTGGAGTCCACATTGTCTCTCTCTGAGTTTGGTTCCTCCCTCTGAGGATAGTAGACTCCAGAGTCTTTGTCTTTGTAGTCTGCTTTCTACCCATTTTGAGGCAGGGCCCTAGCCATGCCCTTCCTCTAGGGATCCCAAGACTTTACTGTAGAGGGTTTTGCCCTGGGGCAATAGTTACTATGTTGGGTTTTTTTGAGGGGGGAGGGTTGGAGTAGACAAAGTTCATTCTGTCATCCTGGTCTTCAGAGGTCCTGATAGGGGCTTTTTTTTTTTAATTTCTGGGCTATGAAGTGGTAGCCCCAGGAGTATTTGCTGTCCAGGACAGGGGTCCCTGAATTTGGTTCTTACCTTGCTCTTTCCAGTCCCAGCCCTTTGGTGATAGGCCTGGTAGTGGCGCTTGTGGTTGGTGGGACGACTTGCCCTCCGAGTTGATCAGGCCTCTTCTGAGTCTGCCTGCCGGCCGCACCTTTCAGACCTGCCTCTGCCTCTATCAGTTAAATTTCTAAGATTGCTGCCCTCCTAGCTCAGAGTGAATGTAAATAATAAATAGTAATTTTTTCTTTTGGTCAGCAACCCTGAGGTTCTTCCCCTCATAACCTGATTTTTTTTTTTTTATTAAAGGGGCCATCCCTTGACTCACTTCTTAAAGAGGTCTATTCACTGAATGGACATTACCTCATTCAAAGTGATAACCTGAAAAAACCTTAACCTAAAAGGGTCAGGGTCTGCCATTGCATCCTGGGTCGTCTTCAGTCATCCTGATGAATATCTGGTAACCAGATCCATATGGCCCTGGAGGACAAAGTAAGACTGGTGACCTTGCACAGCCCTCCCTCATTCAAATCGAAATCAACTGCTAGTTATGTCATCATCTCCCTGATGTCACAGTCCTCTTCCACAATGAAGAACAAACACAACAACAACAATTTCTAAGATGTAGCTTCTTTAATTCCAGGCATATAAAGTTTAGTTAGAAAGTTCCTCTGGACTCTGAACAGTTCCGTAAACAACCTTATCTGCTAACACCTTAATCCTGACAATCTGGATAGAAAATGAAATTTATTTGATTAACTTCAAAGAACCTACTACTACTCCCTTCCTCCTCTCTCTACACACAACAAAATCCTCCCCATCTATGTCTTATGCTTAGGTTCTCTGGGGAAATGGCTGGGTGGGAGGGATACTGAGGCACTAGGAATTTAGAAGGGATTAGCAAGGAGTAAGGATTCATGGGTTCCTCCAGTGTGTAGGAAAGAGAAACCAGAGGGAACCAGAATATTCTGGTCTTTGCTGTCAGACAAAAGATAAAGGTCTTTGCTGTCAAACAAAAGATAATCAACTTTTATCTGGCACTATCATTGCTGCTTTGCTCTTCATTTCCCTGGACTCTTTTTCTCTCTCTTCACCCTCATCAAGAGCCCCAGAAGCTAATTGCTGGCCTGAGGCCTAGATCCTGGACCCACCCCATCCTCTCCCTAGGGTCTTAGCAGAATTAATCTCTCCATGGGATGAGAGATCTGGGATCTGTTTCTCCTCAATCACTGTAAACCTTCTAACACCACAATAATGTCTCTTTGATGCCTTTCATTTCCTCCTGCTTAGCTGTTGAGATTGTAAGGTGGCCATTACTTTGGATCTTAGGGTTTTTTTTCCCCCACCCCCCAAGAAATCAGCAATTACTTAAGATTTTGCCAATTCTAGACCCTTTGCATCTGTACCAGACTACTCAGACCAGGGAGATTTTGTTGAGTAAGAACCCCCTAAGTTCTGTCTAAAGTATATCCCCCATTGCTTCTGAAGCAGGGGTTTATAGAAGTTTCCCCTTAATCTCTTTTGTTTTCTCCTCTTAATGGATTAATTAGAGCTAGGCACTGGGTTGAGAGTTCTTTGGCATAGTGGAGCTCCAGCACTAAGACACCTAAGAGATTTTTGTCACTGATTCAGGGTAATGGATTTTGATCCCTGGATGTCTCGGAGGGGGAGTTTTGGCAGTTAGTAAAAAGGAGGTTTTTTCTCCTGTTTATGGAACAGACAAGAATCTAGGGATGAGATGGTTTGGGGGGAGCTGTAGACAGGGACATAGAGAAAAAATAAGACAGAAGAGTGGGAAGAGAGAAAATGAATCACATAAGATAATGTACACTCAAGTACTATAGACAAACTTTTATTAAATGAGGCAGAGAAAAAATGACAAATAAAAACAAGTCATATAGATGAAGAGATAACCTAAAGAGAGACAGAGATAGCTCAAAATAGAAAGATTGAGAGAAATAAAAAGAGAAGAGAAAATGTGAGGTAAGTACACAGCGAGATAATTAGATAGATACTAAAGATTACTTCAATCAAAGAATAGATGGAGACAGAGACAAAAAAATTAGCTAGATTCCTTCAAACACATGATGAAGTATCATTAATCAAGGAAAAGAGTTCATTGCAGTGCTGCCTAGAAGCAAGACTATGACCAAGATGGACTCTCAGAGCCTACTATCAACTCCACTATTAAGTGTTGTTTATGGCATTCTGTACCCTCCCTGCCCCCAACCTGACCTATGGAATGATCTTAATTTCTTAGCTCTGAGATTTGGCCCAAAGCAGCCTACCTGCTGCCTCTGTCATGTACCAACTTTTCCCACTTTAACTCCAAAAACCTAGGCCACCTCACAAAATAACTCAGGTGTTCAATGTATACAGTTCACTCAGTGGGTGAAGTGATGAGATGATCTTTATTATTTTTTAATTAATTTATTTATTTTTAGTTTTCTATATTCACTTCCATAAGATTTTGAGTTACAAATTTTCTTCCCATCTCTCCCTTTCCCCCACCCCAAGACAGTGTGTAAACTGATGTAGGCTCAATATGTAAATTCACATTGAACCTATTTTCACATTAGTCCTGCTGTAAAGAGTTAGAACCAAAGGGAGGAACCTCAAGAAACAAGAAGCAAAAAAAAAAAAAAGAGAGAGAGCAAATGATATGCTTCAATCTGCATTTGGAAGTCATAGTTCTTTCTCTGGATGTGGATGGCATTTTCCATCATGAATCTTTTGGAGTTCTCTTAGGTCCTTGCATTACTGAGAAGAACTAAGTCTATCAAAGTCAGTCATAGCATAATGTGCCTACTATGGTGTACGATGTTCTCCTGGTTCTGCTCACTTCACTCAGCATCAGTACATATAACTCTTTCCAGGTTTTCTGGAATTTTGCTCATCATTTCTTTTTTTTTTTTGAGGGGGTAAGGAAAGGCAATTGGGGTTAAGTGACTTGCCCAAGGTCACACAGTTAGTATCAAGTGTCTGAGGCCAAATTTGAGCTCAGGTCCTCCTGACTCCAGGGTCAGTTTCATTCACTATGCCACCTAGCTGTCCCCTGCTCATCATTTCTTACAGCACAATAGTATTCCATTACATTCATATACCACAACTTGTCAGTCATTCCCCAACTGATAGACATCCAGTCAATTTTCAGCTCTACCACCAAAAAAAAAGAGTGACTATAAGTATTTTTGTATATGTGGGTTCTTTTCCCATTTGTATGATCTCTTTAGGATACAAACCTAGTAGTGGTTTTACTAGGACAAGCATGCAGTTTTATAAGCCTTTGGGTGTAGTTCCAAATTGCTCTCCAGAATGATTGGATTAGTTCACAACTCCACCAGCAATGCATTAGTGTTCCAATATTCCTTCATCTTCTCCAACATTTATCATTTTCCTATTTGCCATGTTAGCCCATCTGGTAAGTGTGATGTGGTACCTCAGAGTTGTTTTGATTTGCATTTCTCTAATCAATTGTGATTTATAACATTTTTTAATATGATGTAGATAGCTTTAATTTCTTCCTCTAAAAATTGCCTGTTCATATCTTTTCACCATTTGTCAATTGGGAAATGACTTTTATTCTTATAAATTTGACTCTGTTCTCTATATATTTTAGAAATGAAACCTTTATCAGAGACACTGGTTGTACAAATTCTTCCCCAGTTTTCTGCTTCCTTCCTAATCTTGATTACATTGGCTTTGTTTGTGCAAAAACATTTCAATTTAATTAAATCAAAATAATTCATTTTACATTTCATAATGTTCTCTATCTCTTGTCTGGTCACAAATTCTTCCATTCTCCCTGAATCTGACAGGTAAACTATTCCTTGCTCTCCCAGTTTCCTTATTGTATCAGCCATTATATCTAAATTATGTACCCATTTTGACTTTATTTTTCTACAGAATGTAAGATATCGGTTTATGCCTGGTTTCTACCATACTATTTTCCAGTTTTCCCAGAAGTTTTTATCAAATACTAAGTTCTTATCACAGAAGCTGGGTTTGGGGGGTTTGTCAAACAGTAGATTACCTTTGTCAGTGACTACTGTGTCTTATGTACCTATCTGATTCCATTGACCCACCACTCTTATTTCTTAACCAGTACCAAGCAGTTTTGGTGATTGCTACTTTTTAATACAATTTAAGATCTAGTATGACTAGGCTGCCTTCTCTAACATTTTTTTCATTAATTCTCTTCATATTATAGACATTTCGTTCTTCCAGATGAATTTTATCATTGTTTTCTAGCTCAATAAAATAAAGTTGGATTGATAAGGCACTGAAGAAGTAAATTAATTTAGGTAGAATTGTTGTTTTTATTATATTAGCCCAGCTTACCCATGAGCAAGTGATGCTTTTCCAATTATTAAATGTGACTTCATTTGTATGAAGAGTGTCTTATAATTGTGTTCATATAGTTCCTGGGTTTCTTTTGGCAGGTAGACTCCCAAATATTTTATAATGTCTACAGTAACTCAAAATGGAATTCCTATCTCTTACTCCTGGGCTTTGTTAGTAACATGTAGAAATGCATATGAATTATGTAGGTTTATTTTATATCCTGCAACTTTGCCAAAGTTGTTTATTATTTCAAATAGTTTTCTACTTGATTCCCCAGGATTTGCTAAGTATATCATCACATCATTTGCAAAGAGTGTTAGCTTTGTTTCTTCTTTGCATATTCTAATTGCTTCTAGTTTTTTTCTTCTCTTATTGCTAAAGCAAACTTTTCTAGTAACATATTGAATAACAGTTGTGATAACAGACATCCTTGTTTCACCCCTGATCTTACTGGAAATGCTTCTAGCTTATCCCCATTACATATGATGCTTGCTGATGGTTTTAGTTAGATGCTACTTATCACTTTAAGGAAGAATTCACTTATCCCTATGCTCTCCAGCACTTTGAATAGGAATGGGTGTTATATTTTTTCAAAATATTTTCTTGCATCTATTGAGATAATCATATGGTTTCTGCTAATTTTGTTGTTGATTTTGTCAATTATGCTTATAATTTTCCTAGTATTAGACCTTCCCTGTATTCTTGATATAAATCCTTCCTGGTCATAGTGTATTATTCCCACCTTTAATTTCTTGAAACACTATTTCTTTCATTATCACTTTCACCTTATTCTAGGTAATTCCTCCTAGTCTCTGGTGATATGTCAGAATCCTGAAATCTCATTGGAAAGCCAAGTCTATGAAGCTGTATGAACGGTGCAGTCCAGGCTTGGAAACATAATTCAGGGAACAACTGGGACCTTATCAAAGAGGGAAATCACACAAATGAGCAAAGATCATGGCTTCAACAACAATACAACAGTGAACCTAAGATGAAGAAGTATTTCAACAATAAAAATGAAAACATTTTTAGAGCACTTTTCATTTGAAGATGTATCAGAAAGCATTTCTAAATATGGGGCAGCTAGGTGGTGCAGTGGATAGAGTACTGTGCCTGGAGTCAGGAAGATCTGAGTTCAAATCCAGCCTCAGACACTTGCTAGCTGTGTAACACAATACCCACAACAACCTTTTACATATATATTTATTCCCACACAGTTTGGTTAGGGCATAGTCTATGAAACACATTGTGGAGGACCTTAAATGCTAACCTGAACAAGAACTTCAAAAGTGGAAAGAAGCAAGTCATGAACCTTTAAAATATCTACTCCTTTTTTCTTTGTCTGTAGGTGAAGGTATGTTCCCAAGAAAAAGAGCAAATGAAATTCACTGCCCAGAAGCATGAGAGTGTAAAAATAAGATTAATGAACAAATTACCTCTAAAACCAAGGTTCTGTAAAAAATCAGATCTTCCTCTTAGGCAGAATTACTCCTGGGCAGATGTTCCTCTTGGGAAGAGTTGTCCCACTACTAGTACAACTATTTGACTCACTGGTGGTGGAACCAAATGATAAAGAACTGCAGGTGTTTCTGAAGGAGGAGGATGAAGTTAAAAAGGACCCATTTTATATCCAACCATCCAGCTCAGTGTCTCAGGTGAAGGTGATTAAAGCCACACTAACCATGCCCACTAAGGCCCAGATCATGTACTGCAATGGCAAGAAGACAGAGAATGGGAAGATTATGTTTAATTAATTGATGCCAAAGCTCAACACTTTCTTCTTGGCCAAGAGGTGCACAGGGGGCTAACCAGAGAGATGGGAGCCTAACATCAGGAGGAAATGAAGTTCAAAATATTCCGACTAATTCCTGCTTATGCCCAACATGATCCTTTCATTCTTTGCAACAAAAATTCAGAAGGAAGTAGACAAAGTAGAGAAGGAAGAGTAGTGGTGGTGGTGGTGTAGTAGAGTAGTAAGGAACAAGTAGAAAAAGATGACTGGAGGAAAAGCAACTAAGGAATTCATTTAAAACTTAATAATTCTATAACAGTATACTTCTAATGTGGTGTTTGAATAAAATCCTCTAAATGCTTTTTCTAGAGAGAGACATGTTTGTGGAGGGAAAGCAAGTTATGTACAAGAGTTTAGGGAATTCTCATTTTTATAATAACCAACATGATATGTGTAATGAACATACAGTATTGCCTTTTCCAGCTTGTGAGTCAGACTCACAATACTGCTTGACCTGATCAAACCTTGACAAGACTCACTATCCCTGGCATCCTTCTGCCTACATACTTGAAGTGAAGTGAATGAGACTTGTAAAATCTTTCCACATCACAGAACTCTGGTCCTTTGACCTGCTAAGGAAGGACCCCAACGACTTGAGCAGTATTGCTCCCACAGAGTTGCCAAATTGTTGTATTATCTTCCATTGTGGGTTTGTAGTGGGAATCCACTCTGGACCTGGGAAAGATTGTTTCTAATCCACCTTCCCCCCTCCCTTCCCACTTGTAATTTATGTACATAATCTCTGTCTTCACTTCAGCAAAGTGAATTCTAATCAGGAGAATTCCTGATTTGCAAATCTGCTTCTCATAGTGAAACTAATTAATTAAATGGCTACTTCATTACTGGAACTTTGTCTCTGGCCTACTGTTTCCTCATTCCCTGGTTAAAAACTGGCTCAGAAAAATATTGTTAACATGTTATAATTATTGAAGGAGATGCAAAATGAATTCACTCTAGGTCATGTAGCAAGTGAATTGTAAAGAGTACATTTCAACTTAATTCTCGACTGTCACTTGAAGAATTTTCCCAGTACAGTAAATTGGATGTTGGGAACAGGTAGATTATCTTCGTTTCTCCAGTTTAACACTCAAGATACCCCTTTTCTGTTCATATACCACAATGGACCTAATTTATCATGAAGAGAACTAATTATCCTGCCATCATTAAATCATAATGCATGGAAGAGAAAGAGAGAAAATTGTTCTTTTACTGGAGAGGATGTGGAAAAACTGGAACACCAATGCATTGTTGGTGGAGTTGTGAATTGATCCAACCATTCTGGAGAGCAATCTGGAACTATGCCCAAAGGGCTATAAATAAGGGCATAACCTTTAACCCAGCAATACCACTTCTAGAGTTATATCCCAAAGAGATCAGAGAAGTGGAAGGAGGACCCATATGTACAAAAATATTTATAGTGGCTCTTTTTGTGGTGGCAAATAATTAAAAATCAAGGGGATGCCCATCAATTGGGGACTGGCTGAACAAGTTGTAGTATATGAATGTGATGGAATACTACTGTGCCATGAGAAATGAGGAGCAGACAGGCTTCATAATAACCTGGAGAGACTTATATAAACTGATGTTGAGTGAGAAGAGCAGAACCAGGAGACATCTCTACACTATCACAGACACAACATATGTGATGACTAACTTCAATAGACTGGGCTCCTCTCAGCAGTGTAAGGTTATAAGACAACTCCAAAAGACTCATGATTGAAAGAGATGTCCACATCCAGAGAAAGAGATGCAGAGTCTGAATGCAGATTGAAACAAACTACTAGCTGTGTCTCTTTTTCTTGTTTTGTTTTGTTTCCTCTTTCCCACTAATCACTTCATCAGTTATAATCCTTTTTTACAACCTGACTAATGTGAAGATATTGTAGATCTTATATTTGATTGCATGCTGCCATGGTCATGGGGGGGGGGGGGGAGGAGAGGGAGGGGGAGAAAATTTGAAACTCAAGGGACTGTGGAACTGAATGTTGTAAAATAAATGTAAATAAACAAAAGAGGAAAAAAAAGAGAGGTAAGTCTGATTGCCCCTTCAGGATTTACCTGGGTTCAAGTTGAGCAAGCTTTATATATTTGCTAGATGGTTTCTCCTAGTTCATTGTAAGTAAAAACAGCCTTTATCAGAGACCAGAGAGCCTTTTCCTCCTGTTTCCGCCTGTTGTAAGTCCAAAAAAAAAGCTTCCTCTGGAATGAGAAATTGTCCTGATGGTGTCTGAAACCACACAGAGGGAAAGAGAGAGTATCTCCTTTCTTTTTAGCAAGAGTCTATTTTGGGGGGCTATAAGAAGGTGTGAAGGAATCAGGGAACTGTGGGAGTAAAGAATCCAATACAGTTAACCTGTGGGCAGCATTCTCTGCTGTAGTGTTTGCCAGGTAATTTCCCATGGCCTGATCCTTTCCCCCTTTCTGGTGGCCTTTGTGAAATAGAACAGTTATCTCAGATGATTTCTGGACAGCTTGGAGTATATATAAGATCTCCTGTGCATGTCTGATAGAATTCTTTTCTGTCAAATATATCCTTTCTTTCTAGATTGCTCCATGAGCTTGTAGAACATGGAAGGTATATTTTGAGTCAGTAAACATTTATTCCATTATTTTCCCCCTAGTTCTAGGGCTCTGGGAGAGTTATTAATTCTCTCTTCTGGGCAGAGGTCCCAGGGGTAGGGGTTTGGCCTCTATGCTGTGGTAGAGGCTGACAACTCCCAGATCTCCTTGCCCCTTGTTCAATAAAACTAGACCCATCTATGTACTGCTTTGCCTCCAGGTTATGGAAAGGAAGATCTTTAAGATCAGATCAATTGGCATAAACTGAGTCCAAGGTCTCCTCACAAACATGAACCAGGGCATCTGAATGGGTACTGTCTGGGAGGAGGGTTGCCAGGTTAAGTGTAAGGTACACCTGGAGAGTTAAGTCAAGGGTATATAAGAACAAGACTTGATATTTGGTGAGCCTGCTGCTAACCAGCCACTGATGACCTTTTGCATCCAGGATACTCTGAACTCGGTGAGGAATTCAAACTTCCAGGGCTTGGCCAAGTGTAAATTTAGAGGCCTCCTCAATTAGAAAATGGCCATTGCAGTTACTTCTCAGAGACATGAAGGTTATCCTGCAGCCACAGAGTCTAATTGTTTTGAGAAATAGGCAACCAGCCTGGGGTCAAGTCCTAAGGACTGAGTTAGGACTCCCAAAGTTTATCTTCTTTCATCAACATACAGAGTGAAGAGTTTGTCTAGATTGGGTAGAGCTAATGCTAGAGTGCTGGTCAATTGAGTTTTCAGAGTCTTAAAAGCCTTAGCCTACAACAGCCCTGAAGTCAGGCTTCCCAATCATTCCAAGTCTTTTGTGGTTTTTTTGGTAGAATGTGCACCAAAGACTTTTTGTTTATAATGAATTACAGACATAGGAAAATCAAGGAAAATTTTAAAAGGCAATCTCAGGAAAATTCCTGGATCCTTGAGATTTTTCACATTCTTTCTCTCTCTTTGTCAGACTGTCCTTTCTGGCTTTCTCTGTTTCTGATTCTCAGTGTGTCTGTCAGTTTGTCTGCCTGTGATCAACTTCTTGGATCACAGTCACCATAGAGCCCATATTTATTCAGAGAGCCATGCTGCTTCTACTCTATCAGCTCCTCACCTCTCCTTTCTGCATGTTGTTCCTTCATAGAACATATCCCAAGAACTACCTCAGCTTGTAACAGTTTCCAAGGAGTAGGGCTCACATGGTCTAGAGCAATTAATTAATGTGAGTAGTGGGGTGGGGCCAAAGACATCACTTTTTCATGTTTCTCTTGATTCTTGTATTTGAATCCATGCCTTCTAGAAGAGGAACCAGATTTGGAAAATGAGGACTCTGTTGGTGAGAATGAGAGCTTAGAACAACACTTAGTCTCTCCCACAAAAATGGACTTTGTGTCAGGGTCACTGGATGCCATCCAATCCTCTAAGGAGATTGGAGCTCCGGAGCCCATTTCTGGACCTAGTCTGGAACAAATGGATGTACTGGGGAAGGATTAATGAGAGAGATAAATTTAATCTGGAGGAGAAGTGCCCAGAGGAGCCAGTTCAGAAGCTTTTACCCAGTGATGAATCCCAGAACTCAGTAAAGCCTTTGAGCCAGTCCTCAGAGCAAAGGAAGGTTCCCAGGGTCCCCAGTGTTGCCTGAAGGCCCCCAGATAAAGACTAACTTGAGGTGCAACACTGAACAGGCATCCTTCCTTAGGTCAGAAGAGAAGGGGCCCAATTCTGCATTCCCAGAGGATCTATCTGACTTCACCTTCCTGCTCAATTTGAAGAAACTTTGGTTTTTCTCCTGTGCCCACCATGGGCACTGACAAGTCTCCTGGACCCAAACTTCTTATGGAGAGAGTACCTTCCTCTGTTTTGTCTTCAACTGACTGTTCCCTTGAAGAACCTTGAGGTCCATCTGAAGAGAAGAGGACCCTGCCTCAGAGCTCCCTGGGCAGGGAGAAGTCACCAAATCCAACAGGTGACCCAAACACAAAATTATAGAAATCACAGCCCTGTTTTGCCACTCCTGCATCTACTTTCAGGGAGGCCCAGAACCCTTCTGCCCCTGTTATCCTAATGCCCAGCCCAGTGGCTCCCCAGTCCCCTTCTAGCCCAGAGGCCTCAAGCAATAAGGGCCCTCTACTTCCCTTGGCCGAGAAGCAAGAAGGGCATAGGGTGGTGTGATAGTAATGGCAATTAAAGATTCCCCTGTATTGGCTTGGTTTTCAAATTGATTGTGTTAAAACCCAGAGCTTGTTAATCCCACCTGTGGGATGGACTTGTTGATGTGAAAAGAAAGTCCTGAACTGGGAGGAGCTGGTGACGTAGATTTGGAGAGACAAGAGAGAGGCGGAAGATCTTTTTGGAAGCAGCACCTCGTGGAGAGAGAGAGAGACTAAGAGAATTGCTGGTGGCCGCTTTGAATTGCCCTGGACTTTTGAGACCTGCCCCCTGAGCTGCCAAGGACTGAGGAGACATGGCTGTTTTGCTGGTACTTTGTCTGTCTGTTTTGATGTT
>NW_027187367.1:2922844-3038581 GCF_028583685.1 Petaurus breviceps papuanus
AAAAAAAAAAAAAAAAGGCAACCGCCACCAACTGCCAACCGCAGGACCGTTAGCTCGGCTTTTCACTTTCTCTTGCTCTGCTATGTCAGCACGTCCATGGGGCATGGGAGATCTTTAAATCCCATAACCCTTACAGCCCTCTATCTATGTATGCCTGTACACATATATACTCACATTCACATATGTATTCATATGCCCTCTTATATAGACATATATGTATGTGTACACACACACACACACATTTCTATTTCCTTCAATTATTCTTATACAGAGAAAAGTTTCATGAGTTACAATTATTGTTTTTCCATGTAGGAATGTTAATAGTTCAACTTTGATAAGTTCCTTATGATTGCTTTTCCCTATTTACCTTCTCATGCTTCTCTTGCTTCTTGTATCTGAATGTCAAATTGTCTATTCAACTCTGATTTTTTCATCAAGAATGCTTGAAAGTCCTCTATTCCACTGAATGACCATATTTTCCCCTGAAACATGATACTCAGTTTTGCTGGGTAGGTGATTCCTTGGTTTTAATCCCAGCTCCTTTGCCCTCCAGAATATCATATTCCAAGCCCTTCAATCCCTCAGTATAGAAGCTGCCAGATCCTGGGTTATCCTGATTGTGTTTTCACAGTATTCAAATTGTTTCTTCCTGGCTGCTTGTAATATTTTCTCCTAGATCTGGGAACTCCAGAGCCTGGCTGTAATATTCCTAGGAGTTTTCTTTTTGGGATCTTTTCCAGGAGGTAATTGATGGATTCTTTCAACCTCTATTTTGCCTTCTGGTTCTAAAACATCAGGGCAATTTTCCTTGAGAATTTCTTGAAGGATGATTTCTAGGTTCTTTTTTTGATCATGGCTTTCAAGAAGTCCAGTAATTTTTAAATTATCTCTCCTGGATCTATTTTCCAGGTCAGTGGTTTTTCCCATGATATATTTCACATTGCCTTCTATTTTTTCATTTGTTTGGATCTGTTTAATAGTACCTTGATTTCTCATAAAGTCACTAGCTTCCATTTGCTCCAATCTAATTCTGAAGGAATGATTCTCTTCAGTGAGCTTTTGAGATTCTTTTTCCATCTGGCAAATTTGGCTTTTTAAGGCATTATTCTCCTCGTTGCCTTTTTGAGCCTCTTTTGCTATTTGAGTTAGTCTATTTTTAAGGTATTATTTTCTTCAGTCAGGTTGTTTACTCTCATTTCATAATTTCTTGCATCATTCTCATTTCTCTTCCCAATTTTTCCTCCACTTTTCTTATTTGGTTTTCAAAATCCTTCTTAAGGTCTTCTATGGCCTGTAACCAGCTTGTATTTTTCTTGGAAGCTTTTGGTGCAGGATTTCTGACTTTACTGTCTTCCTCCTATTCCATGCTTTGGTCTTTTTTGTCCCCAAAATAGTAATGTAAAGTTGGATTGCTCTGCTTGCTTTGCTTCCCTGGTTTGCTCGTGTTGCCACTCAATTACTTGACTTTTGGGCTTTTTGCCACAGTAGGACTCTGCCACCAGACAGGGGAGCTTCATTCCAAATGCTAAGCTTCTACATGCTCTGGCAAGTTGGTCACGCACCCCAGGACTTCCACCCTAGACCGCAATCCAGATCCAAGCAGGTTAAAGCAAAAGCAATTACCCCTCAGACTGGTTGCTTGGTCCCCCTACAATCTGCAGGCCAGGAGCTGAGGCTGCAGTGTGGCAGCAACTGTGCTGTGGCGCCTCAGCAGCTTCTTGCCCAGGGGGCAAATGTTAACCGCACCCCCAACTACTGGATCCCAAAGTCCACACTGCACTGACCTCTCACTTTGTCCTTAGCATCTATGGGTTGATAATTCTGGAAACCACCACTGCTGCTGGTGATCTGAAATCCCTCTAGGCAGTGACTAGTCAGGCTTCCCTGGGGCTAAAACCTCCAGCTCCTGTGGGGCTGAGGGCAGCTCCCAGAGCACTGTACTATCCAATTCCTGCCATTCTTCTGGGCTGTCTGCAGTGGGAGGTTAGCTTCTCTGTGTCATTTTGTGGGTTCTGTAGCTCCAAAGTTTGTTCAGAATCACCTTTTACATGAATTGGAGGGGTGGAGGTCCTGTTTCTACTCTGCCATCTTGACACTGCCCCCTGCATCCCTCATCTTAATGCTGCTCAATAAACCTGTGTTCACTTCCCCCCCCAAAAAAAAAAATGTTCTGTTCAGCTCTGGTCTTTTTATCAAGAATGCTTGAAAGACCTCTACTTCATTGAATATCCATATTTTCCCCTGAAGTACTATACTCAGTTTTGCTGGGTGATTCTTGGTTTTAATCCTAGCTCCTTTGACCTCCAGAGTACCCTATTCCAAACTCTTCGATCCCTTAATGAAGAAGCTGCTAGATTTTGTGTTATCCCAATTGTGTTCCCACAATACTCAAATAGTTTCTTTTTGACTGCTTGTAATATTTTCTCCTTGACCAGGTGTAATAATAATGCAATTTAAAGATCCCCCTGTATTGGCTTGGTTTTGGGGGTGAGTGTTAAAACCCAGAGCTTGTGAATCCCACTTGTGGGATGGACTTGTTGATGTCAAAAGAGAGGGCTGAACTGGGAGGAGCTGCTGCCATGGTTTAAGAGAAGCACAAGCAGAGAGAGAGGTATAAGAACTCCTGGAAGCAGCATCATGGAGGCAGAGAGAGAGAGGATTGCTGAGGGCCAGTTGGAGCTGCCCAGGACTTTTGAGAGATGCCACCTGGAGCTGCCAAGGACTGAGGAGACATGGTTGTGATGCTGGTATTTTGTCAGTCTGTTTTGATGTAGTTTTGCCAGATTCATCCACTGGTGAAAGACAGTGCTGTTGTTGAAGAGGTTCTGGAACCTTTCTGTTGGTTCAGAAGCTCTGAAGAAGAATTTTCATGTTATATGTTTACAGAAATCCTGGCTGAGGGTTTTACTGATGTTTTCAGGGGTCCTGAGACTGTTCTGCAGGCAGAGAATGAATTAATGAGGACATTGGCAATGTATCTTGTGGTCTTGTTAAGCTTTGTCTCCCCAGGAACAGAGATTGCTGAGAATTTGCCTCGGGTCAAGATGAAGAAAAGACCTCTCTTTGTGTATTAAATGCTGTGAATATATCTTAACCTTGTTGTAGCTGAGAGGTATATGTTCTTTGTGCTCTCTACTGCCCCTTTTAAGAAGGTGCTTGGCATTAACCGGTTATAATTGTAATTCAGTTATGATCCAGGGGTGGGAAACTTTTTACTTTTTTGTGCTCTGTGACTGACCAAATGAATGTACTTTGTTGATGATTGGAGACTAATCTCCATTTGATAAGAGGGACTTTGTGATTGATTAAATGAATGTACTTTCCAGGAGTGGAGTACTACTTGGAAATTATTGAATTACACTTGGTGAATGCTGTATTTTGATTTCTCTGTTCTTAATTTGTCACTGAGCCAAATGGAGAGCTGCTATGCTGGTATCCTGAACCCTGGAAGTTGCCTTTGTTTGGTATTACACCTGGGAATTCTGGAATTTGGCTATAATATTCCTAGGAGTTTTCTTTTGGGGATCTTTTTCAAGAGGTAATCAGTGAATTCTTTCCATTTCTATTTTACCCTCTGGTTCTAGAATATCAGGGCAGTTTTTCTTGTTGAAAGATGATGTCTAGGCTCTTTTTTTTTATCATGGCTTTCAGGTAGTCCAATAATTTTTAAATTATCTCTCCTGGATCTGTTTTCCAGGTCAATGGTTTTTCCAATGAGATATTTCACATTGCCTTTTATTTTTTCATTCTTTTGGTTCTGTTTTATATCTTGATTTATCATAAAGTCATTAGCTTCCATTTGCTCCATTCTAATTTTGAAGGAATTATTTTTTAAGATGGTTTTTGTGGGTTCTGTAGTTCTAAAATTTGTTTAGAGTCATTTTTACAGGTATTTGGAGGTGTTTGGGGGAAGAGCTCCAGTAAGTTCCTGCTTTTACTTCACCATTTTGGCTACCCACCCCCATTCCAAATCTTAAGAAGACTGGAGTACAGGAGGCTGTAGTCGGTGTGGCTCATTGGGGCAATGACCATCATCTGTGAGCATCGCAGCCTTTCTCTTTCCTACATACAGATCGCTTTGAATCACACTTGAAGTGATCAGAAATGAGTGAACCATCTGAACTTGATCATGAAAAAACTAGTTCTACTCAAGAACATGCAGACTCAAGTCTTCCTGAGCAAGATTGTCAAATTAGACAGAAGCAACTGCAACAAATAGAGTGACAGTTAAAATCCTTAGCATTTCAAAACCCAGGACCTCATGTTGCAGACTTCAATCCTGAAACCAGAGAGCAGAAAAAGAAGGCCCACATGTCAAAGATGAATGAGTATTTTTCTGTGAACAATAGTACCCCATTTATCCAGAGGTCAGGCTTACAGAATCCTCAGCCATCTGGAATACAGCCAAGAAGCAGGAAAGTGATGAAGAAATATGACAAGAATGGCCGGCTGCTTTGTAATGGTGCAGACTTATGTGACTGTCTGGAGAAGAACCACCTAGGTTGCTTCTATCCATGTCCCAAGTATAACTCAAACAAATGTGGACCAGAGGGCCACTGTAATAGAAAATGGGTCTATGATGATACTGAAACTGAGTCTGGTGATGTTGTTAAAACATTGCCATATTGTGTTCCTGACTGAGGTCTTTGTGAGAAGATTTGTGCTTTTTCACACATTAACAAAGCACAGAATGGGCAGTTATTAGCTAAACGTTTTTCATCTTGTCTTTTCAAAATGTCTGATTAATATGAAAAAATAATTTCATTGTGGTGAACAACCGAAAAAGCACCCTCCTTAGCTATGCTAATTCAGTTTTTCCTCGGTTACAGTTTTCTAAACTATCCCAGATGCCAACAAGGAAACACTTTCTTATGCATAATGGGGTAGAATAATTTGATTTCTTTCTCATTTTCTTTATAGTTTCATTTGTCACAAGATGGAGCTCAAAAATTGTCTTAAGATTTAAAATTTGCATATTATTTGGACTATTTTCCATAAACAAAAATTTGTCTTTTATTCATATACACTAAGAAGTAGTAACTCTTAGTTTCTAAAGCCAAGAGCCCAATGGCTTTTACTTTGTAACTACTGTTTAAAAGTGTAAACAAAAACAAGAAAGTGTGAGTTGTGTTTTAAAAGAATGCTGTTTTATATATTTCAAGCTATATAGTACATTAATAAGTAGTTTCTTATAAGACATTGTGTGTAACTAAGTACTTGACTGAAATACTTTTCCCTCATGTTGTTGCAGGTGTTGAGGAAATTATTCTGAGTTTCTTTTGTATTTTAGATATCGCCATCTTCTATATGTTCTGAGTTATAGTAGAGTTAAGGTTGTGAGAAATAGAAGTAGAGTTATTGGATAGAAATTATTAGTCATGGAATTTAGGCTAAATAAAGTATACTTACATAAAAAAAAAAAGAAGAAGACTGGAGTACAGGGTACTGAGAGGCAGCTCCACTACCCTTCCTATCTCCAGGACAATACTTGTCTCTCATTGTTACATCTTGGACATAGTCCCAGAGGCTTTGATCCTGGGACTTGCCCTGGAGGGGCACTCACTGGACTAGCAACCCTCCTTGTGGCATCAAAAGCAGATCTCCCCATTGCTCAAGACACCAGAAGCATCATCAAATATTTTCCTTGCCATAAAAGTAGCCAAGGGTTAAACCCATTCTCTGTTTTTAGCCCTAGTTCTGTGTGCTTTCTCCTCTGCTGCAACTAGTTCTCTGTTGTTAAAGCCTCCAAAGGATAGCTCCAAAGACCTGAGGTGTTTGTGGTCCCATTGCCAATTTCTGCAGTGTTCTCTGAATATTTGAGGCAGACTGACTAATGAATTACATGCTAAGGATGGCTGTCTCTTCTGTAGAGCATAAATCTAGCTATAAGAGAGTACTGTATTGCAAAAAAGCCCAAATGGGCCATGCTGTGTTGCAAAAGAATATAAGTCATTTCTCTTTGACGTCTTAAGAGAAACCAAACTTTTTCTAATTCTTTAAAAGACAACCCAGAGGTGAATCATTGGGGATTGAAAAAAAATGACCATTTCTTTGCCTATAAGCTTCAGGAAGCCAAAAAGCACCTGCAGTTTCTCAATTCCCTAGCATCCTAGAGAATTGACTCATACTTCCAGGTAAAATGTCCTCTGTGCAGTGGAAAACATGCCCAGGTCCATTAGCTTGAACCATTGAACCAAGAGGCTAAGAGCTTCAAGTTCAGAAAACACCTCTAAACCTTCCTAGGTGTGTGAAGAGCTACCCTAATGCAGAGTGAGAAAGGGATAGAGAGAGAAGAGGCTTATGTACCTGTATCTCCCAGTCTTGACTAAAAAAGGGCTTGAGGGGGTCAGGCAGTTTCCCATAGGGGCCATCAAAAGGGTGTGGTTTTAGGGTTCCTGGGTACCTAAAAATGTCAGGGCAGAGGGTGGCATCCACCTGGAAAGAATTCATGCGCTCAAACTGTCTTCCATTCAATGTGGAAAGGTGTATAGTAACACCAATAGTTCAGGCTAGATTCCTAGTGAATCTGGAACTTAATGGGAGAGCGACTGATATTTATCTATGGAAAAAGAATAGTGAAAAGATCTAGAAGGGATTAAGGAATGGTAAATAACCTGGGGTGGGCCAGGTGCAATAGTGAAAGGAGTATTAAGTATCCTTTGGTGGGCCAAGAGCAAATGTGAAAGGACTGTCAAATATCTAGGTGGGCTGGGGTGGGCCAGATGCCTTGGGTGAGACACCTCTCATCTCAGCTGAAGAAATGTATGGGAAAATTCAGGGGCTGCTTTCAAAGACATAGTCTTTTCTATTTAGGGGTCCACGTTCCATCATCCCATCATTAAATCCCCCTCCCCAGTTTTGACAATCCAGTGACACTGGATTTTGCTCTTCCTTGAACTCCACTTCCTGACTCCAGGCATATGCACTAACTGTCATCTATACCTGGAGTTCTCTTCTCCTTTCTGCTTCCTGGTTTTCCTGGATTCCCTCAAGTTCCAGCTAAAATCCCCATCTTCTACAAGAAGTCTTTCATAATCCCTCTTAATGCTAGTGCCTTCCCTCTGTTAATGTCTAATTTATCTTGTATGATAGGTTTGTAGTAGTGTATTTCTCCTCCATTAGACTGTGAATTCCTTGACAGCAGTGACTGTCTTTTGCCTTTCTTTGTAAACCCAGTGTTTAGCACAATGCCTTGTATATAAATAATATTGATAAAATGTATATTGACTAACTGCCCTTTCCAGTCTTCTTATACCTTACTCCACATACTCTATAATCCAGTGATGTTGGCCTCCTTGCTGTTCCTCAAAAGCAACACTCCATTTCCTGACTCTACATTTTCACTGATTGTCCTGATACCTGGAATCTTCTCCCTTCTTGTCTCTACCTCCTGGCTTCCCTAGGTTCCTGCAAATTTTAGTCAACTTTGCACCTTCTGCAAGAAGTCTTTCCCAATCTCCCTTTATGTGGTTCTGTTAAGATCTCCAAGTTTATCTAGTATTTATTTGGTTTGTATATAATTGCTTTCATGTTTTCTATCCCCTTCGATAGTGAACTCCTTGAGGGCAGAGACTCTTTTTGCTTTTTTTCTAATCTATTCAGAGTTTAGCACAGTACTTGGTACATAATAGACACTTAATAAATGCTTGCTGACATGTTGACTTACTTTGTTTTCTTAATTTTCTTTTCATATGTACATATCTGATCTTCCCAAATAGAAATGTAAGATCTTTTAAGGCAGTTACCACATATTTCACTTCTATAAATCTTACCTATAGAGCCTTCCTGAGTGCCTGGGACATAATGTGCTTAATACTTAAGGACTGAGGAGACCCTGAGACATATATAGGCGGAAAGGAGTGATGGGTGTATCTGGGGGTCTGGGGAGGGCCTTTGCTTAACTTTTTCCTTTAAAGCACACACATATGGACTTCATAGAAAAGAGGACCAATAAACTGTGCTAGAGGCCAGCAGGAACAACATGACCTGACTTTGGAAGGATGTGCAGAAGGATCTGCAGTTTTCCAGACAGCCACTAGATGGGATGAGAGCTAAGGGATGATAAATGCAGGTGTCAAAGACAGCCTTCTGGACGGGGGAGCTTCCAGTTAAAGGAGCCTTCAATCATAGTCATGGAAAATTAGAACAATGTAGATAGATAAAATATAGATATAATATAGATACATAATATATAATATAGATAAAATATAAAATAGATATAAAATCGCCTCAATTGATTTTTCACCCAAAACAAGAAGGATCTTTAAAGCTTTGCTGACAAATAGTCTTCTAGCCTCTGCCTGTCAATTATCTCTTCATCACACAATCTGAGGGAAAAGCATCTCTCCCCTCTTCTTTTCCCATCCTCCAGTTTCTGATCTTCTCAAATTCTATCCCTCTTAATTCTGGACCTACTACATTCCTAGAGTTTTGTAAAGGGCATTCTCATGCACTTGATGTGCTTAGTCTAGAGAATCACTCACTGGGGGAAACTTGCTGTACTACATTTCCCAGAAAGCTTGCTTGTGAGCTTGGTGCTGTCATTTGGCTGTAGACTGTGATTAGGTATGGAGGCTCTGCAGAGCAGAAAGTTTAAGAGGCTCTGTAGGGTTGGCAGGTGTTGCCTGTAAGAGACAATTAGGTGGAAAGAAAGTGGACTTGGCCTTGGCATCCTCACTATTTATTGTATGTACTATGATGATGCCTGCAAGAGTTTCAACAAGAAACTTCCATATTTTGTCTGTCCCCAAGGACTCAGGATTCCCTATACTGAAATATTGACAATCAAGGTAAGGCTCACTAGGCAGAATAGATTTTAATACAGCTTCTGCACAGTGGCCTGAGTTTGATCTCATTGTGGCCTTCTCCAGCAGTTTATATAACCTGCATATTAGAAGTCTATTGGAGGTATGGTTCATTTCTTTATAGGTACAAGAACATTTATTACCTTGTAGGACCCCATTTGAGAAACACCCTCAGTTTGTCTATTCACTCTTATGTTAGGTCCTCAGAGGGGTGACTATCCTCAAGGTTCAAGTCCATTACCTGTAGTACCACCCTTTTAAAACCATACCAATGTGCTTCCCATGAACAGACTCAATTCTTTCTTATCCAAGGCACTTACTCAAATGGCAATAGCAAGAATAGTAGTTATAAAACATCACTTCACCCCTACTTCCCAAATCTCTTCTTTTCTTCTTCCACAAATATGTATTTATGTACATGGAAAAAGTGGGCACAGATTTAATATATAATGATAGTGAGGCAGGTGGGTGAAGCACATATGGCCAAGAGAAGTCTCAGGTCTAGAGCTACAGGGCCTTGTTGTCCTTTCTCTTCATAGATACTCACTGAGCTCACTGTTGCAGTTTGCTTGGTTGGGCTTGCTCTTCATAGAGTGTGGCACTTCTGTTGAATGGGTTGATTTGATGGAGTCCCTGTTTAGTGTTCAATAGGCTGCTGTAGCTTCTACCACCTTTAGCTTCAGGCTCAATTATAATCCTCAGCTATAATGCAGTGCTAATGCCAGAAAAAACATTGTCCCTCAGGCTCAGACTAGTTGGCGCCTCTCATTTCTGGCCACTTAGGGACTTTCCTCTGAGCTTTATCATTTCCAAGGTAGGAAATGGAACAGGAAAGGGTCAGCCTTTCCTTTCAATAAAGCTTTTGCTTTAAGGTTCAGTGAAACACTTTCATTTATTTAGTTTTATGTTATACATGTACAATTACATTAATCATATTTCCACATTAGTCATGTTGTGAAAGAAGAATTAGAACAAAAGAGAAAAACCATGAGAAAAAAAAGTGAAAATAGTATGCTTCAATTTGCATTCAGACTCCATAATTCTTTCTCTGCATGTGGATAGCCATTTCCATCATGAGTCTTTTGGAATTGTCTTGGATCATTGTATTGCTGAGGAGAGCTAAGTCTATCATAGTTGATCCTCACACAATGTTGCTGTTACTGTATACAATGCCCTCCTGGTTCTGCTCTCTTCATTCAACATGTTCATGTAAGTCTTTCTAGGTTTTTGTGAAATCTGCCTGCTCATCATTTCTTTTAGCACAACAGTCTTGGTTGTGCTTATTTCACTTTTCATTAGTTCACATAAGTTTGGATATGCTTTTCTATATTCATAATGTTCATTGTTTCTAACAGCACAAGAATATTCCATGACATTCATCTACCGCAATTTGTTTCATTTCTTTGCATCCTTAATGCTTAACATAATGCCTAGAGCATAGTAGGTACTTAAAAAGCTGGTTGATTGATTTTCTTTAGTGTCACCTTCCCTCCCCCTTATATTACCATCTTATTAGCTCACTTATATCTCCCCTTTCATTTTCTTTCTCCACTGCCCCTAAGCTCTCTCTCCTCACTTTCCAGCTCCTTTCCTTTTCTTCCCTACAATGTCCTTAAAAATCCCATTCCTGAGACTCAGACTCCATCTACTTTCAATTCTATTAATATGATTGACTAATTATCATAATATGGCCCCTCTATTCCTGATAAATTTATAACAATAAGTTTTTACTAAGATGCACAAGTGGTACCGGGGAAAGAAAACCAGGGGCTGAGGTCCTTGCATCTCCTCTGCACAGAGGAAGGATGAAAAAGTTAAGAGACACAAACCACATACTGTCTTTCTGCCATAGAATGCCACATTACAAACCTACATTAAAAATGTGCACAAAAGTCCCAAGTTTCTGTAAGGCCAAGAGGGAATATGTCTAGACAATAATGAATAGCCCCAGATGGTAATGGAAGGAGAGAAAGAGAATCTTAGCACCCTCAAGAAAGGATGGGAGTTATTATAGGATGAGTGGTATAGAATGTTACAGAAGAGGGAGGAAAAGGGAAAGAAACCTAAAGAATGTTGTGGGGAAGGGATCATCATAGAATACTATATAGAGAAGACAGAAGAAAAATCAGGATGTTATAAAGAAAGAGCAGATAGGGAAGGAGTGAAGAAGAATCCTAGAAGGAAAGGGGGAGAGAGAGAAATATAAGTTAATAGAGAAGAGGGAGAATTGGATAGAAACAGAATATTAGAAATACTTTGGAGAGAGGGAGAATCAGAATGTTAGAGGAAGGAAAATTATAGAACATAAGAGCACAGAGGTGGAAGGAGAGAGCTCTCTTAGGGAGAATGGAGGTGGAGGAGAATGTAAATTAATGGAAGTAGAGGGGATTATTGGGAAAGGAAATTAATAGAATATTAGAAAGACACTCAGAATATTATGAAAAAAGAAATTAGAGTGTTGCAGGGAAGGAGAAATTATATTAGAGAGGAAGTAGAGGGGGAAATATAGAAGGGTGGAGGGAAAAGGAAGAAAATAAAGATGATCTAGGAAATGAATTGGGGATGGTATTTTAGTAATAAAAATGGCTAAAAATGCTATAACAAATAACCAAAAGATAAAAATGATAAATAAAAATGCAAAGTCCCTTTATTTAGATTTTATTATATATATATATATATATATATATATATATATATATATATATATATGAAGTCCAACAAGATAGCATTTTTTCCTTGTATTTTTTTTCAGATTTGGTTGCTGTTATTATTTTTATCATGGCATTCAGTGTATATAATTTTGCCCCAACTTTCCTTCACTCCGAGTCATATTTTCCCATGTTTTTACAACACAGACATGCATATATAAGCATACAAATGCATATATACATATAAACATACACACATAGATCATGCATACATATATACAAATGTGTATGTATGTGTGTAGTTAGGTAATCCCTGTTAAGTGACTTGCCCAGGGTCATACAACTAGTAAGTGTTGTTAACCTGAAAGTTTGGTTAAAGGAGACAAAGAGGATAGGTGATATGTAAATTCATGTTGTTTATTTCCTTAAAGCTAGACAAAGCTAGCTAGCTTGTACATACAAGGAGCCAAAACCTAAGTTCTGACTGCCTGAATAAAAAAATGAGAAAGCTTAAATACATTTTAGAACCATCCCAACTCAAGGTGGCTGTGTCACTCAAATGTATGATCCATATAAATGTTTTATCATTGTATGAGAAAGGAATTTTCTTAATTGAATAGATGGTAAATACAGTAAAATAAGAGAGCTGATAAAGTGCCAATTGAAATTATGACTCAGGATATCTGTGTTTTTTCTTTACCATTAACATGCCATAACCTAGTATGTGTCCAAAAAATATTAAGACAAGAAAAAGTCCCATTACTCAAGTTAGTGCCTTGGGTTTGGGGTCTCATCCTTAATGGCCATAAAGTAAGCCCCATCTGGCTGTGTTGACATAGGAAGAGGTATTCTCTAAGTTTACTCAGAGAACAAAGAAGCTGTTAGGTCCAGGATCTTCCTTTGGTTGATTAGTTAAGACCCTGGCCCTTATTGAGATTATTAAATTGATATTAAATGATTATCAGTGTCAAGTGTCTGAGGACATATTTGAACTCAGCTCCTCCTGACTCTAGGGCCAGAGTTCTATCTACTAAACCACCTAGCTGCCCCTTGTATAGTATTTATAGATGTAATGTTTTGTGGCATATTAATATTTTGTTACTTCATATATCACAATTCAGTAATTCCTCAACTGAACACATGGAGTATAATGAATATTTTTGAATGGGTGGTTCTTCCCCCCCCCCTCCCTTTCTCTAACATCTTTAACTAGTAGTGAGTTCAGTGTGTCAAAGGAAAATAAAATCTTTGTAACTTGATAGTATAAGACTTCTAAAAAAAATTGTACCAATTGTACAGCTTGACCCGCAGAGTGACAGTTTCTTGCTGCTGTACAGATCCTTCATTGTTATTGAAATGAAGGCTAACTCTCTTTGACTCTAAATGACTCAGTCTTGGTTTTAAGTAATTACATAATTACTATATTTTGTTGAGTAATCAAAATGTGTAACAATGTATATCTGAAGAAACATCCCCTATCTTTTGTTTGAATCTTTCATGCCAACAATCCCAACTCCTATAGGCCCCCTCCCTTATAACAACAGCAACAACCGTTGAACAAACTGAAACAATTGAGTCTTTGACATTATAAACTCATGAGTTAATACACTTCTACTCAATGTTTCAAAATTCTCAGGTACCAAGAATGAGCACTGCATTTAGCATCACCTCATATTTTTTGTTGTTCTTAGAGGAATGTTCAAAGCCTTGGAGACTTGTTGCTGGCCATGTGGAAAAAAAAAAAAAAACTGGAACTAGCAATAAAAGATTAGAAGAGATGGCTGATGGTCTGAAAGCAACTTCATTCAGCTTTTTTTGTTATTGCTTTCCCAAACTCTTTTATTTGCCGTGGGAAACATCTTGAGGCCAGGAAAAATTTCAGTGTCGGAGATGCACAAAAATCTTAGGAGGTGCCTTTTGTCAGAACAGGGATCTCCTTAAATTGTCAATCAAGACTTGCAAAGAATTTCTAATGCCAAGTGACAGAGTTGCCTGGGACAATGGACCTCAATTCAACCCCGAACATAGAAATATTTAAATACGGACAAAATGTTTGTAGGTTCTGCTTGACTGTCTGTCTGGTTATTCTATTTTCCACAAGAGCTTGGGTCACTTTAGGCTGATATTCTATGGTCTCGTAGATTCCCTTTCCTTATGGAGACAAAACAACAGAGAGAGTATTCCCCTAGCCTTATGACTGGATATGTATGAGGCTTACCTTTCTCACTGAAAAAGGGGAAGTTTAAACTTCTGGGTTTTAAGCTGAAAAAGGGATGATAGGATCCACTAATCCTGTTCTTTGGAAGAGGCAGTCCCTCAACTGAAGTCTATAGGTAAAGTTCAGAAGCTGAAAATGGAGAGAAACTGTGCAACCATGAGTCTAGAAGAGATTCCTAGGAGCAACTATAAGATCAGCATAGACTAGGTGCTAAATGCTAGCTATTATAGATGCCAAGCAACAACCGTGAAAATAGTAAGAAGCAGTCCTACCAGAAATCATTAATCAGTGGGGAGCAGGAGATCCATGTCTTGATGCCAAGCAAGGTGCCATCAAAAGACTTTAGCTGCCCTGCATCATCCAAGGCATGAGTTACCTCTCTGTGATGAGGCCCTGTCCACTATGTGTGGACCCGCCAGGAATATTCCTTGGCCACTTATATTCCTTAGGTATATAATTGTCCTGCTAATGGTGGATGTGTAGGAGTGTGCAATCCAGGTTTATGAAGAAAGTGTTTTCTTATCAGAATATTTTACTAACAGCCTGGCTTTGAACAAATGTGTCCTCTGACTGACCTGTAAAAATAAAAAGAATGGTGGAGATTCAAGACCTAGGATTTTTAAGAGATATAGGCCCATGGCAGCTGAGATAACGTTTTGGTGGCTCCAGAGGGAGTGTCTTGGGTATTGTATTTTCATCTGTATCTCTTGCTACTCTGTATACACTACTCCAGCTTTGCTCTAAATGAGTGCATACAAGTCTTCTCATAGTTTTCATTTCTGTCATTCTTTATAGCATAATAATATTCTATCACGCTCAAGCATTCTTCAATTTGGGGGTACCCATTTTGTTTCCTGCTTTTTGTCACTTGTTAAAAAATCCTCGTTCACTTTTAAATTCCTTCAGTGGAATTTAAGAGGCTCTGGTGATTTCTGATGCTGTGTCACTAGGAACCTCTGGTTAGAGACTGTTTGCTACTGCTCCTGTCCTTGATTTAAAGAGACTTAAAACAACTTTGGGCAAAAGAAATGTAGTACCAGAGTAGAGATTTAGAGAGAAGTGTGGGGGCATATTAATACTCTTTGGCTGAATTTTTACCACATTGAGGAAGGGGTGAAATAAATAGATTGCTAGGGTCACTTTCAGTTCTATGATTAAGTATCTGTTTGGGGAGAATTTTGAATGTGGAGGAAATATAATAGGAAACAGTAAGGTAACATAATATTAATGATAGCTGACATTTATGTAAAGTTTTATATTTTATGATCTATTTCATAAACAGTACAACAAACATAACAGTATTTGATCTTCACAACAAACCTTTGAAGTAGGTAATGTGGGTGTCTTCATTTTATAAATGAGGAAGCTGAGGTATCAGGGATAGTAGTAGATCTAATGTGTATTTTTGTTTGTGTATTAGAAAATTAATTTTTATACTGTTATTAATGTAATCAATGGTCCAGTGTGTTACAAGGTTCTGGTTTCCCTCACTGGGTCTGATCCTGGAACCTGACTCAAAAAGAGTGACTTTCTCTCTTTGTCTCATTGTTCCTACCTAAAGTTGCTGCAGTCAAATCTAATACATCAAGGTTATTACTTATTCTCCCAAATGTGGGTAACAGGATTTCCATGTCCTTCACAATCACTCAAGGTATGAAATATATATAGGGTTCAGAACAGCCTTTATCTCACTCCACAGAAAATGTGTAAGATGTAAGGATGTTGGTCATTTTCAGCCATGCTGCTGTTATTCTACCACTCCAAATTGGACCACCAGAGACAGTGCCTGGAAGGAGCTAAGAAAGTCAGCTCTGAACTCCTGGGGAAATAAAAATACTCATCTGTACCCCAGGCACTTTTCTTTCCTCCTCCTAAACATACCACCCTTAAATCTTTTCATTTCTTCCTAAGAATTATAAACAAAAGCAGCACTTCCATTGTCCCTGGAAAGGGCATGTCAATGTACTTTGGCACTGTAGTGTAGTGGATAGAGCACCAGATTTGGAGTAAATAAGACTTGGGTTCTAATCCCACCTGGCTTCTAATCCCAGCACTTCCGGGTATGTGTTTTGTTTCTCTAAAAGGACAGTACACAGAGTAGTGGGCCTGAAGTTAGGAAGAATTCAGATTCAGCCCCAGGCACTGTGTGACTGAGCAAGTCTCTTTTAACCTCTCTGAGACTGTTACTTCATCTGTACAATAATCACTTCCATTTCACAGGGCTGTGGGGAGGATCAAAAGAGTAAATATGGCTCTCCCTGCCTACTTCCAGTGTGGTGAACTTGGCCTCGGTTCATGCAGGTGACTTGTGGGAGGTATCCCAAGTTCAGGTCATATGTTGGAACCTGTGCTGATTTTCAGAGGCTTCATCTGGGGACCAAGTGGCACAAGCTGGAAGATGCCATAAACCGGGCTGGTATTGTCCAAGCAGATGTACAGCCACCAGCACTAAAAGTGTGGTTTGATCCATTTGGGAGGAAGTGAAGAGGGTTGTGTCTGATCTGAATCACAAAAGAAACATCTTCATATGTAGTGTTGATATCTAAAAAGGTTTGGTTAAAGGAGACAAACAAATTGTGGTATACAGTTATCTCATTTTATTCCCTTAAACTAGAGAAATTTTTACAAGGAGTTCAGGAGCTGATTCCTGACTAATGAACAAAGGTTTGAGAGAGCTTAAGTGCATTTTAGGACCATCCCAATTCAGGGTGGCTGGATCACACAAATTTATGATACCCATAAATCATTGTATGAGAAAGGAATTTTCTTAATTGAATAAATGGTAAATACAATAAAATGAGAGTTGACAAAGTGTCAACTGAAATTATGATTCAGAATATCTGTTTTCTTTACCATTAACATCCCATAACATGGTATATGTTCAGAAAATATTAAAATAAGAAAAAGTCCAATTACTCAAGTTAATGACTTGAGCTGAGGGTCTCTTCCTTAAAGGCCATAAAGTAAGCCCATTTTGTTCCCATTCTGGCTTTGGTGACATAAGAAGTTGTTCTCCAAAAGCAAGGCAAAGCTGGGTCTGTTTGGAATTTATGATCTCAGGGTGCCTGTTTTAAATCCTACTTCCAAACTTGTCTTGTCTCTGGGTTTGCTGACACAGAAAAAGAGCCTTTTTAAAATGAAGCAAAGCAGTCTGTTTTATTAATTCAGACTTTGGCCAAAATATGATATTTAATGATTATCAGTAGCAAATATAGATCATGTCTGTAGAGTGATAACTGGAGAATTTTATAGTAGAGTAAATAATAGTAGTTCCCATAAATATTAATTCTAAGACCTAATATTAAATTTTTCTAAAGTTTCAAAACACCACTGATGCAAGTTATACTATTAATTAAGTTAAGGTCTGTGTGTGAGTTTGTTAATTAAATCTTTCCATTCTGGGTAGAGAATAGACCTATTTAATATTAGAGCTTTACAACCCAAGAGTTATGATTTAAATATGGGAAACACCACACTCTTGGGAAGATCTTTTTCCTGTCTTGTGTGAAGATTTCAATGAGCTGCCTCATGTGATGTGAAAATGTTAGAGCCAAGAAAACCACTTTCGATTCTGCTCTGGGCTATTTCCTAACAAGCACAGTCTATCTTAATTATGTCTTGTTCAAGACATTTTTTAATGTGAATATGAAGTAATATAAGTAAGAAGTAACATGATTTAGCGGAAAGAGTATTGGGGCTTCATTCAGAATACTTGAATTTGAGTTTCAACTTTCCTGCTTACCAGCTATGTGGTATTAGATCCTCTCTAGATCTCAGTTTCTCCACTTGTAAAAATGGGTGAGTTGAATGAGATAATCCAGTCCCTTTCAGCTCTAAGATTCTCTGATTAAATTACTTTGCATACATGGTAGAAATAGGCGTAAATTAATACAACTGTAAATGTGTACAGTAAAATTTTTTTAATTAAAAAATGAATTGTATAAATTGTAAACCATAAGGCACTCTATAAATGTGAGCTATTAGCATCTTTATTATCAGTGGATTGCACTGTTCTAGTCATCATGCCTGTAATGTCCTAGGTCTTTGGCCACCAGTCTCAGATAACGTGTTTTCTCTCTGTAACAGGACAACTGATAGCAAGCTGAGCCTTGAATCAGGAAAATCTGAGTTCAAATATGGCCTTTGACACTTAACTAATTATTTGACCCTGGGAAAATCACTTAATCTCTGTTTGCCTCAGTTTCCTCAACTATAAATTGGGGATAATAATGCCATATACCTCATAGGGTTATTGTGAGGATCAAATGAGATTATGTTTGCAATATATTTTAACACAATACCTTTAGCACAATATAGTAGGCCCTTAATAAATGTTTGTCCCCTTTCCCTTCCTTCATGGCAGGAACTGCCTCTTTGTTGCATTTGTGCCTTCGGATCTTAGCAACGTATGTGACACATAGTAAGAATATTTTTTTAATGCTTTTTTTTATTCACTCAGGGACTCACAAATACCCACAGAGCAGTTCCTAGATTACAGCACATGCTGTTTTTCTAATGTTGGCTTCATGATTATTCAGACAATTATCCCTGTAATCAAAGCTCAAAACAATAGTAAATTACAGTTTCGTTTAAGAATTAAACCTTAAATAACAAAAATAGATAAATAGAAAAATTTCACTAACCACAGCTTAAGGCCTGCATATCTCGAATATCTTTCCTGATGTTTCCCTTACAGTTAACATTTCATTTGTCCTTTACTTATAAATTAAAACTGCCCATATTCTGGGGCTTCTGACATACACCAAAAAGCTGATTGTTGACTCATCATTAATACGTTGAAACTGTATCTTTAAAGTACCCTGTATACTTTCATAATAGCCAAGATTTTCAAATGAAAATTTGCTATTATTGTAAATGGCATTATCATCATCATCATCATCATTATTACCTATTTATAATTAAAAATATACCTCATTAAATATTTAAGTTTTCAAACTATATATTTTCCCACATTCTTTTAAAAGCCCAATTCATATACAACAAAATTAAAATTAAAATTTTTTTATAACACCATTACTGTTTTACAATGCTCTCTTAAATTTTACAATATAAAATATTTAGAAATACAATGCAATTTTAGAAATACAATAATAACACAAACAATAAACCTTAGATGACATCAATTGCATTTATATCATTGATCTTATTACCTTTAGCATTTTAAAACTACTTTAAAGTTCTCGGGTTTGGAAAAATTACATTAAATTAGAGAGAGAATAATAATGTAGTGCTTAGCATATGACAGTCACTGTGTTAAGCACGTTACAATCATAATATCATTTTGATCTCTCAACAACAATCATTATTATTTTTCTCTTTAAAAATCAGGAAACTAGATGGTGGAGTAGAAGCAGGACCTCCAGGTGGCTCTGGCTTCCACCTTCCCCAATCAATGTAAAAAGGGGACTCTGGGCAAACTTTGGAGCTGCAGAACCCACAAAATGACACAGAGAAGCTAACCTCCTGCCGAGGACAGCTTGGCAGGCCAGCAAACTCTGGGAGCCAAGACCAGGCCCGTGTGAGCTGGAGGTTTTAGCGCCAGGGTGAGACTTACCAGTCTCCGGACAGAGGGACTGAAGATCAGCAGCTGCTGTTGCTGTTTCCAGACTTATCAACACATAGATGCAAAGAACAAAGTGAGAGGTAGGTGAAATCTGGACTTTAGGACCCAGTAAGTGGGAGTGTGTCGGCTTTTGACCCTGGGGCGAGAAGCCACTGAGATGTCCGGGACAGCCAGCCGGTGCCACATGGCAGCTTCAGCTCTTAGCCTGCAAAGTGTAGAGGGACCAAGTGGCCAGTCTGAGGGGTAATTGCTCTTGCTTTAACCTGCTTGGATCTGGATGTTGGTCTAGGGTGGAGGTCCTGGGGTGTGTGACCAGCTTGCCAGACCATGTGGAGGCCTCAGAGAGGGCACCCAACTAATACCTCTGGCAGCTGAGAAAAACCCAGCATTTGGGAAAAAATCTCCCCTGTCTGGCGGCAGAGTCCTACTGTGGCAAAAAGCCCAGGGGGCAAATGACTGAGGGGCAACATGACCAGGCAAAGGAAGCAAAGCAAACAGAAGAATCCAACATTAGACTCCTATTTTGGGGACAAAAAGGAGCAAAGCATGGAAAAGGAGGAAGACAGTGAAGTCAGAACTCCTGCACCAAAAGCTTCAAAGGAAAATACGAGCTGGTTACAGGCCATAGAGGACCTTAAGAAGCAGATAAGAGAAGTGGAGGAAAAATTGGGAAGAGAAATGAGAACAGTGCAAGAAAATTATGAAATGAGAGCCAACAGCCTGACTGAGGAAAATAATACTTTAAAAAATAGACTAACTCAAATGGCAAAAGAGGCTCAAAAAGGCAATGAGGAGAGGAATGCCTTAAAAAGCCAGATTTTCCAGATGGAAAAAGAATCTCAAAAGCTCAATGAGAATAATTGTTTCAGAATTAGATTGGAGCAAATGGAAGCTAATGACATTATGAGAAATCAAGATGTTGCTAAGGAGATCCAAACAAATGAAAGAATAGAAGACAATGTGAAATATCTCATGGGAAAAACCACTGACCTGGAAAATAGATCCAGGAGAGATCATTTAAAAATTATTGTACTACCTGAAAGCCATGATCAAAGTAAGAACCTAGAAATCATCCTCCGAAAAGTTCTCAAAGAAAACTGCCCTGATGTTTTAGAACCAGAGGGGTAAAATAGAGGTTGAAAGAATCCACCGATCACCTCCTGAAAGAGATCCCAAGAAGAAAACTCCTAGGAATATTATAGCCAGGTTCCAAAATCCCCACATCAAAGAAAGAATATTGCAAGCAGCTAGGAAGAAACAATTTGAATTTTGTGGAAACACAATCAGGATAACCCAGAATCTGGCAGCTTCTACACTGAGGGATCGAAGGGCTTGGAATATGATATTCTGGAGGGCAAAGAAGCTGGGATTAAAACCAAGAATCACCTACCCAGCAAAACTGAGTATCATGTTTCAGGGAAAAATATGGTTATTCAGTGGAATAGAGGACTTTCAAGCATTCTTGATGAAAAAACCAGAGTTGAATAGAAAATTTGACATTCAGATACAAGAAGCAAGAGAAGCATGAGAAGGTAAACAGGGAAAAGAAATCATAAGGAACTTATCAAAGTTGAACCATTAACATTCCTACATGGAAAAACAATAATTGTAACTGATGAAACTTTTCTCAGTATGAAAATAGTTGAAGGGAATAGAAATATATATCTATGAGGGTATATGGGCATAGGAATACATATGTGAATGTGTGTATTTATTTTTACAGATATACATAGATAGAGGGCACAGGTCCAATTTAATAGGAAGAGGTGATACTTAAAAGGTGAAATTAAGAGGTGAGAGAGGAATATAATGAGAGGAGATGGGGAAAGACAGAATGGGGTAAATTATCTCATATAGAAGAGGCAAGGGAAAATGGTTACAATGGAGGGGAAGAATAGGAAGGCAGAAGGGAATGAGTCAACCTTATTCTCATTGAATTTGGCTTGGGAGGGAATGAAATACACACTAAATAGGGTATCTCACCTTCCAGGAGAGTAGGGGGAAAGGGGATGAGAGGGGGGATGATGGAAGAGAGGGCAGGCTGGGGGGGGGGGGGGGGAAGTTGGAAGCACCCACTTTTGAAAAGGTACAGGATCAAAGTAGAGAATAGAACAAGTGGGAGGTGGGATAGGAGGGAGGGAAATACAGTCAGTCTTTTACAATATATCTACTATGTTATTGTTTTGCATTAGCTACACATGTACAACCTGTACTGAACAGCTTATCTTCCCAGTAAGGGTGGGTGACAAGGGAGGAAGGGAATGAATCTGGGATTCAAAGTTTTAAAATCAGATGTTTAAATATATATATATATATATATATATATATATATACTATTATTAATACTATTTTACATGCAATTGGGAAATAAGATATACAGGCACTGGGGCATAGAGATCCACCATGCCCTACTGGAAAAGTAGAAAGGGGTATGGGAGAAAATATGGGAGAGAGCAGATTGGAGGAGGGGATACCCTGTGGGACCACTATTTTGGGGCAGTGGGTAGGGGAAAAACGGGGAGAAAATTTGTAACTCAAAATTTGGCGGAAATGAACGATGTAAATCAGAAGTTAATAAAGCATTTGAAAAATTAAAAAAATAAAAATCAGGAAACTGGGGAAAACAGAGATAAAATAATTTGCCATAAATTACATACATTTCTGCAACTGAAAAAGAGAAGTGTGGTGTGAGAAACACAGTTGTGGGGATCACAGGACTTCCCAGGCAGGGAGAACCATGTGATAGACCCATTCTCACTGAAAGAACTCAGAAACAGAGTGGGCAGAGGAAGGGGGTTATTCTACTTCTGAAGTGGGAGAGGTTCTAAGAACACTCACATCCTACAAAAGCAAGAGCAAGCTTAGATATTGTTAGGGTATTCTGACTCCTCCCCTCAGTTGGGATTGGTCCAGACTCCTCAAGGTTACAACTCTTCCTTATTCCTTATTCCTTCCACTACTCTCATTACATATTCCCCCTCCCAGATCATATATCTAATTAATATTAATGAGTTTTGTTGAGTAGGCACAGTAGTAAGGACATTGGTGACCAGAGCCTGACCTCTCAGGCTTGAACCAGTTTTCCTATCCCCACCTTTCTGATTCAAACTAAGTCTGATCACAAAAATCCGCTGACATAGCAGGTAAAATGTCAGCAATGTCAAAATAGATATGAAAGCAGAAAATACATGTCTAGCAGTATCAATATAGATATGAAAGGAGACAGTATTTTATAAATCATAGGGATTTTATGACATGGTGACCTGTCCAGAGTTTTGTAGCAGGATTTCCACTTTTATATTTGTACAGGTCAAATTGTAGTCAATAGAAACATGTCTGGGACATCTGGGCCTGTGGTTAGATATGAAGAGTCTATACTTTCTCCTCCTGCACATTAGCTTAGCAAAACTTTCAACCTAGGACCAGGGAAGTAAAGCAAGGGTCCCAGGCTGCTAAGTCTTTGGTAACTTACTACAAATCTGTCTACATTTTAGAATACTACCTGGGAAGTTTCCACCTGTCCCACTCAGGACCTTCCCAGTAGTTCCTGGTGATAAGGTTCAGGAAATTCTGGCCATGGAATGTGACCTGTTTCCCCCTTCCCCCTACCCTCCATAGCTACAGTTGCTGCTGGGGCTGAGGCCACTTGCAACTGCTGGGGCAGGGTGGACAGGATGTTCTGCACCCAGGTGATACCCCCAGTCTTGCCTAGAGGGGCAGGTCGCATGATGCTCAGGGGTACAGGGCCAATGAGGCCACTTCCAGTGGGGTCCCACTATGGTTGCTGCTCCCTGTCCCCCCTCCAATAGGTGGTAAAATGTGATTCAAGTTTTCCTACAATTCTCCAGCATTCTATTTTCTTAATCTGATCTGAAATGAGAGGACTTAACAAGGAGACAAGGATTGCTAGCAATCCCCATACTGAGATACACTCATGACTGGGGTGGGGAAGGGAAGGATGGGGGAAGGCAAAAAAGTTTACCTAATTCTCCAGAGTCTCAGCAGGAGTTCTCTCCTGCAATCCTAAAATGATTAATTTCTAAGCTCCTAAATGATTAATTTCCAAACCTTCAAAGTATGCTGATGTCTTTAGAAGTTCTACAACTTTGATTATCTAACTTTATTTTTGTTGTTCCAACTTGGCCAGTGTTGGAAGAACAGCAAAAAAAAAAGTCTTATCTGCTTTTCCTCTTTCCTCATGACCTAATCTACTGCATAAAGTCTAAGATGGAAGTTAGTAAGAAGTCAATAAATCTTTCCCAGTGTCCTCTCTAACTTAGAAGTTTTTTCTGACTGGCTGCATTTTAAATCTTTCAAGGTAACAGAATCTAGCTCATAGCACAAACATGACTCAGACACAGAGACACAGAAACAAACAAATATGCAAATCTAGTTTTAGAATGACAGAGAGAAGGGAGGTCTGAAAAGCTTGGAGGGGCTTTTTAGAAACCCCAACACCAATGGGCTATCATTGCTCTGACGAAGTGAGGAGGCAAGAAATTTGCAAGGATCCAAGACTGACAGAGTGGCCTCTGTACCCACCAAGGTGGAGATGAGATGGTGCTATATTACCATGGACACCTCTCCTAGTTAAGAGAAGAGCAAAGAGGGGCAGATGGGGACTGGATCCTTGGAGCACTCCGAAGGCTGCAAGGGGAGGGACTTGGCACCCTTGGTATTCCTTATTCTGCATAACCCTGAGGCAGAGCCTACATTCAGATTTAAAGGAGTAAGTCCCAACTGGGTTCATGGATTTGGTCCAGAGGCAAGATGAAGTCCCCTCTGTCAGGACTGCACTTCTCAAGGGAAAGGGAGGGAAAGGGGGTGACAAGTAAGTTGAAGGGGCAATGGTGGGAGATGGGGAAGCAGACAGGGCAGTTAGGCAAGGGTGGAGAAGGTAAAAGGGGAGCAGATGACACTGAAGGGGTTGGGGGTACTAAGGGGAGAGGTGCTGGGGCCTAGGTGGCTTCAAGAGTTTTAAGGGAAGAAATTTCTACCTTACATTCTTGCTCTGCTCATTTCAGCAAATGAGTGGTGGATACACTCCCATCCCAGTCTAGATGTTTTGTTAGCTTTTTAGGCTTTGTTTCTTTTTTTTATCTCAGCTGCTTTGTTATAAATATATTACATACATTCAAAACATCACTGTAAAATATTATTCCATGTTAAAGAAAAGATATTAAGGCTTTATATTATTTACATTAAACAAGTAAGCACCTTAAAAAAAAACAACACTCTCCTCTCTTGACAACCCTTCTCCAAAAGGGCTATCATTTCCCTCCCATCCAGTCATCACCTTAGCTCATGGCTCTTGCAGTGCAAAGAAACATCTCTAGCACCAGCTGAATTATTGCCTTTTGATGAAAAGGGAAATGTCCAGCTCAAGTCTGCTCCTAGGAGGCGGGTAGGGAGGCAGGGTTCCTGAACTGAACTGGGAGTCAGGGGACCAGCACAAGTTACATATTGGAGCTCCCTCAGTCTTGGCAGAGGGGGAGACCAGACTGGCCGAGGGAAGCTTCTCCCCTTGCTACCCAAGACCAATGGGTGAAGTCAGTCAGCCCTTCAGGTAACCCCCAGGCCCAAAGGCACAAAGGAGACACTAAGGTGAATGGACCATTAAGTGCATGAAGATCTGACTGTGTGGGCTCTTTTGGCTCTATGGGCAGTTTTCATTCGGAGCAGCCTTGGGAGACTGCATTAAAAAAAACAACAACAACAAAAAACTAAAAACCCTAATGGACCAGAGTCAAAGTCATGATAACTGTCCACCTTCTGCTCTTCTTGTCTCCATTTGGGCCCAGGCTCTGCCAGGCAGTGCAGAAACATGGTAACAATGCCAACCTGCCCCTCCTCCACGCCATCTGCGCTGCTCGCCATGGCCTGGTCCTGACTTAGCCCCCGCGTCCCCTCCCCGCAGGAGTCTGACAATAGGGGCAGGGGACAGAGAATGTATTTGCTCCTTCCCCTCCTCCCTCCCCCACCCCAGGACCTATACTTCAAGAATGGCATCCCTGTGGCACCAAGTCACCGCATTCCTAGGGGGAAAGGTTCAGTCCCTGTCCTATAGGAGGCACAGCACCAGAAAGTCAACCTCCAGAGTTCAGTCTAAGAAAGAAACTGAAAATACAAAATAAAAAATAAGGAGCAACTAGGTAGTGCAGTGAATAGAACACTGGCCCTGGAGTCAGGAGGACCAGAGTTCAAATCCAGCCTCAGACACTTACTAGCCATGTGACCTTGGGCAAGTCACTTAACCCCAATTGCCCTGCCTTCACCCCCCCAAAAAAGTGCAAAACCAAAAAAAAAAAATAGAAAGACAAACTGAATTAGATCTCATGCATGTTTATGTCTCTCAAACTGGATGGGCATGCATATGAATGCATGGGTGCTGCAATCAGCAGCTCAGCTCAGAAAAAGGGTTAGACTTGATAATTATTAAATATCAATTTAATAACTTCACTTAGGGCCAGGGCTTGAACTAATCAACCAGAAGAAGATCCTGGACCTAACAGCTTCTTTGTTCTCTGAGTAAACTCAAAGTACCCCTCTGTGTCAACAAAGCCAGATGGAGCTTACTCTGTGGCCATTAAAGATGAGACCCTTAACCCAAGACACTAACTAGAGTAATAGGACATTTTCTTATCTTAATATTTTTTGGACATGTACTATGTTATGGCATGTTAATGGTAAAGAAAACACAGATATCCTGTCATAATTTCAATTGACATTTTGTCAGCTCTCTTATTCTATTGTATTTACCACCTATCCAATTAAGAAAATTCCTTTCTCATATAATGATTAAACATTTATGGAGATCATAAATTTGAGTGACAGCCACCCTGAACTGGGATGGTTTTAAAATATATTCAAGCCTTCTCATTCTTTTGTTCAAGCAGTCAGAACTTAGGTTTTGTCTCTTCCTACATTCAAGCTTGCTAGTTTCATCTAGCTTTAAGGGAATAAACAATATGGATTTACATATCACCTAGCCTGTTTGCCTCCTTTTACCAACTTTCAGGTAAACAGACTATATCCATATAGTGAGGAAGTGTTTCCTCATCCCTTCCCCCTGACTCAAGATTCCAACATCTTTTGTCAGCCAAGATTACAGTACCCAATAAGCAAGCAAACACCCCTGACTCAGGATGCCTATCCTTTTGTTAACCAAGATTACAGTTTCCATAAGGCAAGAGAGCATACCCAGGATGTCAGTTCCTGTCAGCCATAAAAAAGGGAATCTAATAAAATAAGAGAGTCATAACCAGGCTAATTTGGGTTTGAAGTGAGCTTGATTGGTGGTGGAACTTCTTCAGACAGGGAAAAGAGGAGAAGGCCAAGGGGTAGATGCTGGCATTGTGAGAAGGCTTCTGGAGCAGAGGGCAAAGCAATCTTGGGAGTTGGGATAGAATAACTAGCTGGTGGTGTTGAATTGTTCTGTCATTTCCACTTGGCACTCCTCTGAAACTAGTGATAATAATTTAATATCAATTTAATAATTTCAGTAAGGGCCAAGGCCTGAACTAATCAGCCAGAAGAAGACCCTGTACCTAACAGCTTTTTTGTTCTCTGAGTAGAGAACACCTCTTCCTATGTCAACAAAGCCAGATGAGGCTTACTTTATGGCAGTTAAAGATGAGACCCTTAACCCAAGACACTAACTTGAGTAATAGGGCATTATCTTATCTTAATATTTTTGGACATATACTATGTTATGGCATGTTAATGGTAAAGAAAACACATAACCTGAGATATAATTTCAATTGACACTTTGTCAACTTTCTTATTTTATTGCATTTACCATCTATTCAATTTAAAAAATTCCTTTCTCGTATAATGATTAAACATTTATGGAGACCATAAATTTGAGTGACACAGCCACCCTGAATTGGGATGGTTCTAAAATGAATTCAACCTTTCTCATTCCTTTGTTGAGGAAGTCAGAACTTAGGTTTTGGCTCCTTGTACATACAAGCCTGCTTGCTTTGTCTAGCTTTAAGGGAATAAATTATAAAAATGTATATCACCTAGCCTGTTTGTCTCCTTTAACAAAACTCTCAGGTTAGCACTAGACAAAATGATTCTAATGTCTTTATGACACTTAATGACAATCCCTGTTCTTTCCTTCAGGTCTGTGTCTCCCAGCACCACCACCCTATCCCCACTCCTTTTTCTCTGCTTCCTTGCTAGAGTTGGTTGAAGGGTAATTGAGAAATGCAAGGTGGAAGGGGGAGGGAAATCAAGCAAACCAGCATTTATTAAGTGCCTCTCATATTTGGGGCCAGAATGATGTACTGCAGAGTGCTGTGTTTGAAGTCAAAGACTTGGATTCAAACCCTGGTTCTGCTGCTTATTACCTGGGTAACTACTTGGAAAGTCAGTTTGTTGAGGTCAGAGTTGGGAGAACTGGTTCAGATTTGAAAGAATTCACTTGTACCTTCTCTTTAGACAGTGGGAACTTTATTGACACAAAATCATATGGACCTGAGATTTAGCAAGGAGCTAAACTGATATAGGAATATATAGATATAGATATATAGATACAGTACTGATATAGGAAAAGGACCAGACTTATATACACAAAAAGCTACACAGCCTGTAGGATGATGATGTAATTTTTAGGGTTTCTAATGGGGATTGGAGATTTAGGGACAGGATGAGAAAGATGTGTGAGACAAGATAAAGGAGACAGGGGAAATTTTATGACCCAGGATGGGGGGAGACAAGGAATTTTATGGTCCAAGACAAAAGGGAAGTTTTATAGTATTTCAAGATAAGGGAAGAGACTCCAGGACCCATTCAGGGTCAAGAGGGCCTCACAAGGCACTGAAAAAGCAACCCTTAATATTAACCCTTAGGCCACCTCTGTATCCACATCAATTTCACCATTTTGGGTCTCACCATTTTCATCTATAAAGCGGTTAAATTTGGTGACTCTAAAATCCTTTCTAACTCCGAATGTGTGACCCTATCCCTGAATGACTTTATTAGAACATATAGAATAAATAATATTTCAGTAGCAATAAAGACTTCAGCATGTCTCAACTTAAAGAGATGAGGAACCAGAGAACTAGGGTGTCTATTCACCTGGAAAATCTCTGTAGAGCTAATTTGGGGGTACAGTTTGACACTCAGGAAGGGGGATGGATGGAGGAAAAACAATGCTACTTTCACTTTCCTATAAATACTAAATGTTATCAGCAGCTGAGCACACTTTGGATCAGGAAATCCCCAGGAAGAACTAAACTCTCTGTTCCCACACTGATATTTCTATATTTGTTTTTTCAACAATCTCATGTTAATATATTTTCTCTGCAAAGAGTCAGTCCTGCAGAGTTAAGAAAGAGACAAACAAAATTAGGTTGTGTCCATGTTTTTAATTTCTCTCAAGCTGGCAACACATATGCATTGCATATGATGGGCAGTCCAGCACTGGCCCCCCTAAGGGGGGCTTAATTTGGGGGCTGGGGTACAGAGTCATATGTCCTTCAAAGAGTATGTGTTCCCAAGAAGTGCCAATCAACTCTGGTTGGTCAAAATACTGGGAGGTGGGCTATATTAAAATGAGGATTTGGGTGTGACTTAGGTCACTTAATCTTGGTCAAAGAGACATCAATTTCCATTTCATATGTCTTAACAATAGGGAGGAATCAGCAGTACAATGAGCAGGAACACCCATTAGGATACCTCTTAATGTCCTCCCAAAGAAGAAACTGAACTTTTGAAGAAAGGGGCATGGGGGAAGCTCTGAGTCTCCAAGATAATGATTACTAAGAAAAATCATTTTTCTATAACCTATATTAAATTGCTTATCTTCCCAGTGAGGGTGGGTGAGGAGGGAAGAAGGGAGAGAATCTGGAAGTCAAAGTTTTATAAAAAATTGTTGTTACATGTGTAAACCTTTTTCAAAAGTTTGGTCAAAGGAGACAAACAGATAGTAATATACAGCTACAGTATTTATTCCTTATTCCCTTAAGGCTAGAGACTTGTACAAGGAACCAGCCTAAGGCTAACTGATGAACAAAAGATGAGAAGGCTTAAATAAATTGTAAACCATCCCAATTCATGGTGGTTGCATCACACAAATTTATAATCCCCATAAGTGTTTAATCATTATATGACAAAAGGAGTTTTCTTAATTGAATAGATGGTAAATATATAATAAAATAGGAGAGCTGACAAAGTGTCAATTGAAATTATGATTCAGGATGTCTGTGTTTTCTTTGCCATAACATTCCATAACATAGTATGTTTCAAAAAAAAAATATTAAGATAAGGAAAAGTCCCATTACTCAAATTAATGCCTCGAGTTAAGGGCTTCATCCTTAAGGGCCATAAAGTAAGCCTCATCTGGTTTGTTGACATAAGGAGAGGTATTCTCCAAGCTCACTCAGAGGGCAAAGACAAAGCAGGGTCAGTTTGGAATTTATGATGTGAGGATACTCTGGAGCTACTGACACAGGAAAAGGCCTTTTTAAAGGGAGGCAAAGCAGTATTTTTGATTAATTCAAACTTTGGTCAAAATGTTATATTTAGTGATTATCACATGCAACTGGGAAGTAAGATATACAGGCAGTAGGGTATAGAAACAGATTGCCATGATGTCAGATATATTGGGGAGGGGCACAAAGACAGTCCTCTTGATATCTTTGGACTGTTTGGTCTAGATATGATCAATATAAAGCTTCTGTTAGCTGGTTCCACCTCCCAACTAACTCCTAAGAGACTCTAATCCTGTTTTTGTAATTCCATTGCTTGTTATCTGTTGTTATTTTGCAACTCCAACTTGGCCAGTGTTGGGACTCCCAAAAAAATTCTTAATGTCCTGCTAAAAGTCTAAGGTGGGAGTTCTTTCCCAGTGTTCTCTCTAATTGCAGACCTTAGAAGTTCCTTAGGTTTCTGTTTCTGCCACCAAAATGGTGGAGTAAAAAGTAAGTCATTCTCACCTTTCCTTATTGAATTCTAAAAGTCCAGAAAATATCACCCAAGGAAAAACCCTGGAACAGCTGAGCCAGCAGAAAGATAAGGTGCATCAGTCTTTCAGCCCAGGAATTGCATATGATGTGCAGTACAGCACTGGCCCCCTAAGGGGGGCTTAATTTGGGGGCTGGGGTACAGAGTCATATGTCCTTCAAAGAGTATGTGTTCCCAAGGAGTGCCAATCAACTCTGGTTGGTCAACACACTGGGAGGTGGGCTATAATAAAATGAGGATTTGGGTGTGACTTAGGTGTGGGCATTCCTGAATGCCAAGCCTCCCACCACAAGCTTCATGTGACCACATTCAGCCTATTGGGGGCAGAGTATATTTTCAAATCAAGGAAGGTTCTCAGAGTCACTTAAGCCTATCAAAGGACCTAAGGGCAGGGAAGATCTTAAATTCCCATTCCCATAACAAACCATGGGCTCAACAACAATACAAGAGTGAAGTTAAGATAAAGAAATATTTCAACAATGGAAATAAAAACTTTTTTAGAACACTTTTCATTTGAAGGTTTGTCAGAAAGTACTTTTACATACAGAGTGGCTAGGTAGTGCAGTGGATAGAGTACTGTGCCTGGAATCAGGAAGATTTGAGTTCAAATTCAGTCTCAGACACTTGCTAGTTGTGTGACACAACACACACAGTGATGTTTTATTTTTTTATTTGAAACAAATACAAAATAAGCAAAGAAAATAATTAATTTGATTAATTAATTTAAAATAATAAATACAAAATAAGAAAAGGTGTGTCCATGAACTCATATTTCTCACAGAAACACCATGTCCATATGATGGGATCCCAGCCACTCCCTCTAGCTAGTCACTGCCCCTAGATACATTCCTCATAATTCCCAGAGAAACAGCAGGTATGTCCATACACTCAACCACAACCACATCCATCCTCAGACAGGACCTCAAAACTCAGCCAATAAGAAAGCAAGACCACCAGGATGTCAAAGCAGGATATGGATACCAAAACAATAAAAGGGGCTTTCCTTAAGTAGGCACCTGGGCAGTAATAACAAAAGCTGTCCTTTAGGTAAACTTATGACATAGAGAGGCTTATTAAAATATCATTATTGTACATAACATACCCCCTATCAATCTTTAGAAAAAGTTTGGTTAAAGGAGACAAACAAATAGTAATATAAAAATTACATTATTTATTCGTTATTCCCTTAAGGCTATCAGTACTTGTGCAAGGAGTGCAGGACTAAAGACCTGACTGGTGAACAGAGGAATCATAAGACTTTTTATATATCTCAAAACCATCCCAATTCAGGATAACCATGCCACAAAACTTTATGACTTCTATTTGTTACCTTCTATATGTGAAAAAGAGTTCCTTGGTTGTAAATGCAAATTGACAACAACCAGAGCAGGGCCTGTTTACATTTTACAGTCTCAGGATGTCTGTTTTGCTCTCATGTGGATTAAGTCCCAAGATAAGGGGAATCTTGCCTCTTGTCTTTGAAGTTGTTTGGGAAAGGCATTTTTAAATCAACCAAAGCAGTTTGTTTGATTAATTCGGACTTTGGCCAAAATACGATATTTAATGATTATCACCCCCCAAATAGGTTTTTCTGTATGCATTGTGAGTAATCACATGTGCAGTTCCACTATGGCTGGGACCCCTCCCCTATTACAATCTCTCCTGCTTTTTTAATAATCATAATTTCTGTTATATAATTGCATCTTTGCCTTATAAAAATCTATCTTGCTTTCTCTGAAGTCTCTGGTTCCTCTTGGAACTTAACCCACTCCATGAGAGGCTTCAGTGTCAAGAAATGAGTACACTTGGATTAGAGGTGGTCTGACTCTGAATTTTTTGAGACAGTTCAACCACAGCACATCATGAAACCACAATGGTATGGTAGGTGATATGAGAAAAAGGGAAACAGCCATCCTTACTCCATGGAAATGATGGTTAGGGGAGTGTCACAGGAATATCACTGAACATACTTAAAAAGCATAAAAAACAAGTGCAAATGAATATTATAAAATTTTTCTAAGTGCTAAAGGGTTCCAGAATCATATATCTGAGTCAAGTGAGAGCAATCAGGGAAACTTTTCACGGTGAGATAGATATGAACCAATGTGGAAGAAAACAAGATGGGGTGAGGGTGTTTGGAAAGGAGAAGCCTAAGAGATAGGTCCTCATTGTTTGGCCCTTGGATGTAAAAGCTAGAATGAAAAGATATGGAGCTGCATTTTTCCATGTGGGCCAGTAGAGAATCTTGAGATGAAATTCATCTCCTCCCCACCTCCGTGGAAGAGAACTTCAGAGACTGATCATGTGGACCAAGCTAGTCCTTTAAGTGAATGATGCTCTAATTGTGACCTTTTTTTCTTTCCCTTTCCCTCTCTCTCCATCCTTCTTCCCCAACCATTACCCAGAAAAACTGAAAGTAAATTGCTTTATGAGAATAGCAGCTGACTAAAAGTTGAAATAAAGCCAAAGGTGGAAAATTTCCATCTTCTCCCTCCACGCCCAACTTCCCAGCCACTAGGGATTAAAGTCTGGGAGAGAGGCTCATTTCTCATTCTATTCTTTCTCACCTTCAGAGATGGCACCTAATGGCTCTTGTTTCTATGTAAGTCAATGTTGGGGGAGAGGGGGTAAACAAAGCCTTAAAACAATGAAGTGGGTGGAGGTGATGAGGAGGTTCTAGACCTAAAATATTTAGCAGAGGAGGCTTCTTGGGGTAGAAGAGTTTTGAACTGCTTTTTTAGCATGGATTAACAGAGAAGAATCAGTTATTCTGCTCTCTTTAACAAAACTTTATTCCAAGCCTTCAACTGGGTACCACTGGAATGGGGAGAGAAAGTCTCCCCTTTGCAGTAGGTTAAGTTTCTTCCCCTAATAGAATGGAATTGTGGGAAGTGGAAAAAGCACTGTCTTTGTAGTCAGAAGTTCTGCTTTCAGATACCAGGTCTGTTATTATCTGTGGGATCTTAACATATATGAGCCTCAGTTTCCTCATCTATAATATGAAGTGGTTTAATTAGGTGACCTTTAGGGAACCATAAAGCTTCAAAACCTATAATCCTATAAGGAGTTTAGAGATCTAGTCCAATATTCTTTTTTCTTATGCTTCTTTCTATGCTTTCTAGACTTAAGAGCAGGCTGGTATGCCTCCTGTGGAGGAGAAAAATCAAGTTCTACTTACCTCATATAGTTTTTGAGAGTATCAAATCAGATAATGTAGGCAAATCATCTTATAAGTCAAATGGCACAAATTTCAATTATCAGTTATATTTTTTAAGAAAGTGTTAACAGTTTGATGCTTTTACCCTCTCAGGGGTAATTGCTTTCTCAAAAGGAGGCAATGGGGAAAGGAAAATAGGAAGAAAACTTAAATGGTGGAATTTCACTTTGGACCCCTTTATCCTTTTGGAGCTCTGTCAACATTTAAAAAAAAGGTTTGGTTAAAGGAGACAACAAATAGTGATATACAGTTACAGAATTTATTTCCTTAAGCTAAAGAAACTTGTACAAGGAGTGCAGGAACCAAGTCCTGCCTGAAGAACAGATGAATCAAAAGATTTTTTATACATTTTAGAACCATCCCAATTCAGGATGACCGTGCCATAAAACTTTATGACTTCCATTTGTTACAGAAAGAAGCTCTTTGGTTGTAAATGCGAATTGACAACAAACAGAGCAAGGTTTATTTACGTTTTATGGTCTCAGGATGTCTGTTTTTCTCTGGTCTTTGAAGCTGACTACAAGGGGAAAAGCATTTTTAAATCAATCAAAGCAGTTTGTTTGATTAGTTCAGATTTTGGCCAAAATATGATATTTCATGATTGTCAGCTCCCAGTCTAGTATTGGGAGTGGGCACAGAATCTAGAAGTCTGCCAATAAACATTTGTTAAGTGCCTACAGTGTTCCAGATGCTGTTCTAAGCTCTGGGGATACAAAATAAGATAAGACAATCACTACTCAAAGGGAATTAAAATGGGAAAGGCAACAAGCAAATATATATACAGGAAAAAACAGTAAGTAGATGAGAGAAAGAGACAGAGAGAGAGAGAAGGCACTAGAATTAAGAGGGTATGGGAAAGATTTTCTATAGAAGATGGAATTTTAGTTGGCACTTAAAGGAAGCCATCACTTAGTGGAGATGGGGAAAGAGTTCATTCCAGGCATGGGGAACAGCCAGAGGAAATGTCCATAGCAGAGAAGTGAAGTGTCTTGTTCTAGAAACAGCAAGGAGGCCAGTGTCACTGGATTGAAGAGTGTGTGACAGGAAACGAGGTATACGAAGATAGGAAAGGTGGGAAGGAGCTAGTTTATGAAGAACTTCGAATGCCAAACAGAGCATTTTGCATTTGATGCTGGAGACAATAGGTAGAGAAATGACATGGTTGACGCTGTGCTTTTAGGAAATCTGAAGGTTAGATTGGTGTGAAGAGAGATCTGAGGCAGGTAGACTCAAGAAGAGGCTACTAGGAGGTAGCAGGCATAATTCTCAGGACTAGCATTAGTTAGTTTATAAAAAGCTACATCATGCTTTAAGGTTTACAAAGTACTTTAAATGTATTATCTCTTTTGATCCTCACAATAGCCAGTTTGGCACTCTTCCTTTGGAAAAGTTTTTGTTGTTGTTGTTTTGTTTTTCTTTTTGGAGGGCAGAGCAATTGGGTTAAGTGACTTGCCCAAGGTCACACGAGTAGTTTTTGTGTTAAGTATCTGAGGTCAAATTTGAATTCAGGTCCTCCTGGTTCCAGGGCCAGTGCTCTCTCTATTCACTCCACTACCTAGTCACCCCTAGAAAAGTTTTTACTTATGCACCCCTTGGAGGAGTCTCAATAGTGGCAAATCTCCATTTTTCAGGGAACGAATTTGGATTTTGGAAATTTTCAGAAGATATTCTGAGACAACTCCGATAAATAGAGTGGGTTATCAAATCTGATTTTCAATCAAAAACAAGTTGATGGCCATTTCGTGTGCCTTGCAAATCAGGCTTGTAAATTGACTCTGAAGGCAATTACAGAAGAGGAGTTCTAACAATATGCAAACAAGGACAGTATGGACACAAAGGGACAATATGAAGGGAGTGTCATTCAGGGAGGACTTCCTAGAAAAGGGGACAGGTTTGGACAGAGGTGTCTGGTAGGGGATAAACCTCATTGGCCAAGGAAACAAGAGATCTGAATTTGAGTAACAGCTTGGTCACAAAATTGCTGCATGATTTTTAAGGGGACCTTTCTTAGTCCCCCAGTTCCTAATACCTTCCTCTTTCAGATTACCTTAATCTACTCTGCATATATCTTCTAAGTACTTAGCTATTTACATGTTTCTCCTATTGGAATGTATGCTCCTTGAGGGCAGGGACCAGTTTTCTTGTCTTTCTAATAGTAATAATAATAACTGCCAGCTTTTAGATAGCATTTTAAGGTTTGTAAAATGCTTAACAGATATTATCTCATTGTATTCTCTGAGAGGCAGGTGCTTTTATCCCTCCCATTTTACAGATGAGGAAGCTGAGTCAGGGAGGCAGTCAAATGATTGTCTAGGGTCTCATAACTGGTAAGCATCTGAGGCTAGATTTGAACTAAGGTCTTTCCTGGATCCAGTTCCATTGCTCTACCCACCACAAAAGCTAGCTGCCTCATTTTTCTCAACATTTAGCACACTTCCTGGCACATAGTAATTGCCTAATAAATTCTGATTGACTGAATTTGCCTTGTCTACACTTAAATTTCTTCTCTATAAAATGAGGGAGGTTGGCACTACCAAACTCCTTCCAAAGGTGCTTTCGGTTCTAACAGTCTACAGATCTATGATTAGTGGAGAGGAGTTCCTCGAACACAGGAACTGTCTTTTTTTCCATAACCTCAGTGATGTCAAATACTAAAAGTTTTATAAGGCTGGTTGGATGAAAGGAAATAGAAGCCAGCCCAGGGAAAGGAAATGCCATTATGAACGTAACAGACTTTTTAAGGATCTCTTCTAAGCACAGCACTGTGCCAGGCACTGAGGGAAATGCAAAATCAATCATCTCTGCCTCAAAATTAGTCAATCAGTCAATACACACTTAGAGACTATTTACTATGTGGCAGGCAGTGTGCTAAACTCAAAGTAGTTTGTAATCTAGTATACCAACCCACAAATGATGATAATAAAAATAGAGCATTGCTAGTGCACCCAAGAGATAGAAAATGCTTCCTCCAGAGACACAAAATATCTGAGTAATGAAAGACAATTTCTGACTGGTGGTATCAAGGAAGGATGGCATGTGTGTTTGGATCTTAAATGATGGGAAATATTACAACCATTTAAATGGACATGTAGAGAGAAAATGACCCCAAGCCTAGCCAATTATTCTGAGCATTAGTTTATTAAGCTGGCCAGCGACAGTCTCCCAAGAAAACCTTAGGAGAGCTGCCCCGACCATCAAGAAAGGGGGAATATTTAAAGTCAAAAACTGCAAAATGGGTGTGGGGAGTAAAGTTAGTTTGACAATGGTAGATAAACAGGTCCATTATAGCCAGGCCTTGATTTGGACAGTTGTATAGCCCTACCCTGACTTATCAGGGGTCCCAGACATCCGTGTCCTGCCCAGGGTCATTCTGACATCTTATCAGGAAGTACAGCAAGGTGGGTCTTACTATTGTATCACAAGAGAAGGGCCCCTGGCTAGGCACGTACAAATTCAGGAAGAATTCAGTAATTTTCCAAACTTGTTATATACAGGGGCTTAGAATATAAGGCCATGGGCATTTCACCATCAGAGAAAAAGGAAGGGCATTTCAGATGAAAAGAATGAGGTAAGCAAAAGAATGAAGGAAAGAAAGGATAGATCAGATACAGCAGGAATTGTCAGCAGTCCAGTTTGGTTAGGGCAGAGTCTGTGGAGCAATGCTATTATATTGTGGAGGATCTTAAATGTTAACCTGATCAATTGATGGGCTGCTTGGGTGCTTTTGCTTGAACATCAGTTTGCAAAATCACATTTCTTCCTAGCCTCAAAACACTGTCTCAGGCAGTTTCTCTCTAGCTCAAGGGCAGCATGGGCTCACAAAATATTTATCTCTCTTCCGGTTACAGTGACCAGCTGCACCTATAGAATTTAGTGGTTTGACCCAGCTGTGTAGTGACTGAAGCAGCTGTGTACTGGGTCATACCTACCATATATACCCTAGACTCAGGCATGTGTATACTCCCCAGCTCATTATACACATCCTGTATCCCTTGTTAGCTTGGAACATGAGTTTATCCCCAACATCCATTTTGTCAAACATGACACTGATGGGTGGTAGCTTGGTCAGCCCTGACCACTAGCTGACTTAGTGACATTTCAAGCCTAAAACCACACCTCCATGCAATCCCCCCTTAGGCTATTTCCCAGTAAATTCTGGGCAATATGCCTGCACAGTAGATATTAAAAGTGCATGTTCCTTTAAGAACTGACCACTCCTTAACTCCTCCCTAATCCTGCCCTGACTCACCTAGTTAGCATAATTGGCATATGGTTAATACAATTATCCTATAAAAACCTTAAATGTACCCCTTTAAGATTGCATGTTCTCTAAGAACTCTTACCCTCTGTAAAGCATAACAATAAATCTTTACCACCTTGACTCAGAGAATGCCTGAGTCCTGTGAATTCTTTCCAGACTGCTTTCCAGGAACTCTGGTTATTGAGGTTCCTGGATACCCTGACCCTTGACCTCATCACAGTGATCTCAAAAGTGGAAAAAAACAAGTCATGACCTTTTAAAATATCTACTCCTTTGTTCTTTGTCTCTAGGTCAATGTACATTCCCAAGAACAAGAGCCAATGAAATTCACTGCCCAGAAGGATGACATGATAAAGAAGATTATTGAACAGATCAGCTCCAAAATCAAGGTCCCTGTAAAAAACCAGATGCTCCTCTTGGGTTCTCAGACCCTAAACCCTGAAAAAAAGTTGTCTGACTACTGGTTTGACCCCACTACAACTATTCACCTCACCCTGAAGGTGGTGATGAAGGAGCAGAAGGTGTTTCTGGTGGAGGCGAATGAAGGAAGGAAGCACTCCTTTTATATCCTACCATCCTACTCAGTGTCTCAGGTGAAGAAGATGATTGAAGACCTAATAGGACGACCCCTTACTGGCTATAACTTGATCTGCAATGGCAAGAAATTAGAGGATGGGAAGATCATGTCTGATTACATCATCTCAGAGGACGACGTCATCTCAGAGGACGACGTCATCTCAGAGGACGACGTCATCTCAAAGGGCAACATCAACATCATCAACATCAACATCATCAACATCAACATCAACAATATCATCTTCTTGTTCAAGAGGTGCATAGGAGGCTAACCAGAGAGAAGGGAGCCTGGAGTCAGGAAGAAATTCAGTTCAAAATCTTCCAATTTATTCCTGCTTATGCCAAACATGATCCTTTAATCCTTTGCAAGAATAATTCAGAAGGAAGTAGAGAAGAAAGAAGAGTAGTAGTGATGGTGGTGGTGTAGTAGAGTAGTAAGGAGCAAGTAGAAAAAGAGATGGCTGCAGGAAAAGTAACAAAGGAACTAATTCCAAGCTTAGCAATGCTGTAACAGTATACTTCTAATGTGATGTTTAAATAAAATGCTTTAAATGCTTTTTGCAGACATGCTTGTTGTGTTATGGTTATTGAAAGGAATCCAAAATGAATTCACCCTAGGTCATGTAGCAAGTGAATTACAAAGACTGTGTTAAAAGTTATTTCTCTTGAATCTCGGTTGAAGAATCCTTCCACTATGGTAAACTGAATGTTGGGAACAGGGATATCATCTTGGTTTCTCCAGTTTAACAGTCAAGAGACCCCTTTTCTCTTTATGTACCACAATGGATATAATTTATGAAGAGAGCTAATTATTCTGCCCCCATTAAACTATAATACATGGAAGAGAAAGAAAGAAAATTGTTCTTTTGTTCTATTTTTTACTGTATCCGATGTAAAAGCATGTATTTTATGTCTCTCCCCATCCTTTAAATGAATAATTCTTTATGGGTCCTGAGATATGAGGACAACAAGGAAAGATATGCTTCTGCCTTTCTCTCCTGCAAGAGTGGTTGATGCCATAAAGGAAATGAAGTCTTCCAAGAAATAGTTTTGGGGAGATATTCTCCTGCTTGTGACAAGAGTTTAGGAAAGATGGGGGAAGACTTATCTGTTGTCGTTCCTATTAAACTTCCCTCCTTTAACAACCCCCAAACCCTCTAGTGGGACTTTGAAGTTTCATTGGATCCCATCCCACCCCTTTCTCTCTTTCCCAAGATTTCCTTTTCCTCATTTAACATCCATGCCTTTTATGCATGGGTCATGTTTTTTCTCTTAGATGCTCCTCAGCTTTCTGACCACTACTGATATCCTGAGGGGTTTTCAAAATCTCAAAAAATCCTTCCTCTTCCATGACTAACCTGACTATGCCTACTGGACATTTCTCATCCTAATCCCTTTTGTATTATCCCCTCATTGCCCATTTAAGTATGGAAGTCTGTTGATTATATAGACCACCCTAGTCTATGTGTTACATCTACTTCTTGTGTGTTGGTCTAATCTCTTCTTACCATTCCCCCAAAGGCAGGGACCATATGTCCTTTATCAAAATGGAAGCTTCTTTAAAAAGGCAGCCCTATCTACTGGGAGAATATCTAAATTGAAAACTATGTTTACCTTATCAAATGTGGACTTAGATGCTGGAGATGCCTTCTCCTTCATCAGTCTGGGAGCATTCAGTGGGCAAGATTTATGTATGCCATTAGTTCTGGAATTTCTTGAGACCCATTTCTTTGAGCTCACCTCTCCAAAATCCATGAGGACTCAGTGTGATAGAATGGCTCACTGGCAAATAGTGTGACCCTTCACTTGAGAAGAGAAGCTCTCTCTGCTCTGCCCAGAAGCCTTTTTGCAGCCTCCTTCACTTCCTTGTTTCTCAGGGTAAGGAGTGACCATAGTTTAGAACAGGGAGAAAAACCTGCCCTTCCCCTTTAAGGAACTTGTGTGTGGGCTGTAGGTATATAAAGATGGCAGAACCATAGAATAGAAGGAGAGCCATGAGGTGGGAACTGCAGGTCCCCATTGCTTTTCTCCTCCCTGTCTAGGATTTCATCTTCCACATGACCTGGCCCACAGCCCCATAGGAGACCAGGGTGATGAAGGAGTATAACTACCCAAGCAGCAAACATCTTCCACTCCACAGTATGCCTATCCACATGCCAGGTCCTCACAACTACTGCTGCATGGCCAGTAGTATTGATGTGGATACAAAGGTGCCCCAAGTGTGAATATAAAGGGTTGCTTTTTCAGTACCTTGTGAGGTCCTCCTGAGCCTGAGGTTTTCCTATAGTTTCTTCCCTTGTCTTGAAATACTATAAAATTTCCCCTTTGTCCTGGACCTTGGAATTCCTTGTCTCCCCCCATTCTGGGTCATAAAATTTCCCTTGTCTCCCTTATCTCTTGTCATCCATCTTTCTCATCCTGTCCCTAAATCACCAACCCCCCATTAGAAACCCTCAAAATGGCATCATCATCCTACAGGCTGTATAGCTTTCTGTCTATATAAATCTGGTCCTTTTCCTCTATCAGTACCTTTGTTTATCTCCTTGCTAAATCTCAGGCCTATATGCTTTTGAGTAAAGAAAGTTTCCATTGGCTAAAGAGAATCTAAGTCAATTCTTTGAAATCTGAACCAGCTATTCCAACTCTGATCTCAACAGTATTGTCTGCACCAGGGAATTAGTGAACCCACCCAGCCAGCAGGCAGCCAAGAGCACCCAGGCAGCACAAGGCCAGGTTTATCATAATGGAGCAAACAGCTCTTGGAAGTCAAGTGGTATAGCACCATCACAGCCAGAAGGACACATTCAATGGACCTCAGTGCCAGGGAGATTTAGAGATGGGTCATGTACCCAGCATGGAACAGGGCTCTTGCCCAGCCCCAGAGGTTGACCAGCAGCAGTAGAACAATGCTGGTGGTGAAGCCTGGGTCCACCAGGGGAAGGTGGCAGAAGAAGTAGTACATAGGCATGTGGAGGAGGCGGTCATGGACCGCCAAGAACACAAGGGCTGAGTTTCCAACCAGGGTAAGGAGGAAACAGAATAGGATCAGGGCAAAGAGTAGCAGCTGGAGTGATGGCCAGTCAGAGAATCCCAGAAGGAAGAAGCATGCACCAATTCTGTGGTTGGTCTACGGAGGCAGAAAATGGCACAGAATTTTTTTTGAGATGCTGTGGAAAACCCAGATCAAACCTCTTCTTCCCCAAGTTTTCCCCTCAGGTTTACATTTATTTAAAACTTTGCGTTTTTACTAAGCCTTTTCTTAACAATTTCACCTCCTTTTTTATTATGAAGAGGCTGAGGTTAAGGGAATGTTATCTCCTCCTGGTCCCACGTTAGATAGTAACGACCATGAAGGGTAGGAAACAATTTTTTTTAATCTTTTAAAAAAATTGTAGTCTTCTGTCCCTTCGCCAGATTAAGTGTTTAATAAACATTTGTGGAAAGGGATTGGATTGATAGTGACTTGCCTAGAAATCAACAGGGCCTGGACCTGGACACTGGAGTGGAGTTGGGGGGTGGGGGAACTTTGTGTTCAGTTATCCATATTTTCTTTGTACCCTTGTAAGTTTTCTTTTGTTCTCTGCTATTTACTTTTTAATTTTTTCTTCTCCCACCCCCACTCCTTCCTCTCTGCCCCCAAGATGGCTACAATTGAGCACAGATATATATTGTCAACCTGAAAGTTTGGTCAAAGGAGGCAAATAGGCTAGATGATATGTAAATCCATATTGTTTACTCCCTTAAAGCTAGATGAAACTAGCAAGCTTGTATGTACAAGAGCCAAAACCTAAGTTCTGACTACCTGATATAAAACTGACAAAGTTTTTGTATATTTAGAACAATCCCAGAATGTCTGTGTCCCTCAGATTGATGATCTCCATATGTTGCTGGGTTTGTTTGTTTGTTTTTTATCCACACCACGAGAAAGAAAGTTTCTTAGTTGTAAATATGGATTGACAAGACAATTGACAAAGTAAGGTCAGTTGGAATTTATGATCTCAGGATACCTGAGCCCCCCACATACACACACACAGCACAGGCCTCTAAGGAAAGATAAAGGGAAGTCCACTTATTTGAATTGCAGGCATCTTGTCATAAACAGGACCTTATCTGGTCTTTCAAGTTACTGACACAGGAAAGGGTATTTATAGAGCAAAGCAAAGCAGTTGGGTTGATTAGTTCAGGCTTTGACTCTTATTGAGGTCCAAAAAATGATATTTAAAGATTATCAATAGGGGCGGCTAGGTGGCGCAGTGAATAGAGCACCAGCCTTGGAGTCAGGAGGACCTGAGTTCAAATCCAACCTCAGACATTTAACACAAAAGCTAGCCATGTGACCTTCGGCAAGTCACTTAACCCCAACTGCCCTCCAAAAAAAGCAAAAAAAATATTATCAATAGAGAGATATAAACATACTCACATACACATAGATACACATACACACATATATATATAACACATAAATGTGTATGTTATATATACATACACACATACAATACACACAAAGAGAGATATATACATACACATACATACAAGGAATTGGGAGAGCTGAGAATTTTAACACTTGCTTCACTCACATTCCCATAGATATCTATAATCATACTCATACATAGACAGATACATTTATATGCATGTACATAAGACTGCACTATACTTATTTGTCCTCTGTTTCTCTGAGTGTGGATAATCTCTTCCTTCATAAGCCTGAGTCTTTCCATATTTTTCCAAATCTGTCAGCTTGTCATTTCCTACACCATAGCAATATCCCAACTTTATGCTGTCTAGTTATTTTAGACAATCCAAAACAACATTGATGAATATGGCTGACACATAGCATAGTCTCCCTCTTTTTCTCTTTTGATTAAATCTACTTTAGCCTTAACTTTGTCTGAGATCATGGTTCCTTTTTCCCTAAAAAATTCTACTCCTTTATTTTTTTAATTTTTTTTAAATTTTATCTTTTTTTATCTTATCCTTACTTTTAATTTGTGCATATCTCTTATTTCCTTTCCCTACTGACTCCTCTACTTTACTTCTACCCTCTACCTTGCACTGCTATTACTTAACCTACCCTCCCTCCAATGATCCCTCCCTTATCCTCCTATTTCCATTAATCTAAATACCCTTCCATAACCTCCATTATCCTATTCCCTCTCCCTCCCCTCTAAAAATCCGTCTCTCAGCCTCTCCCCCCTTCCTATCCCCTTAGACTTTTATTTCTTTCTGAAGTTGGAAGACTTTTAAACCCTTTTAGATATATATTTTATGTTCCCTCTTAAACTCCTTCCCAATGAAAGTAAGGTTGCAGAACTATCAGCTCTCCTCCTCCATCTAATTCCCCTGTGACAGTTCTTCCTCTCACACCTCATTTGCATAATTACTTTTATACCTGTTCCTAAATAGTTTTACTTTTTAAAATCATGTCATATTCACAACTACCCCAATCTTACTGAATGCTCAATTACTAATAATTAGAAACATTTTATATTCCTTCCCATAAAAGGTAAACAGTCTGTACTTATTGAGTTCCTTGTAATTAGTATTTGATACATAGCTTGTATTTATTTCTCTTAGCTCTTGTGTCTTCTATTAAGTTCAGGTTTGTTTTTTGTTTGTTTGTTTTTTTAAAACAAAATCCTTATAATCTGACAATTCATTAAATGTCTGGGTTTTTTTTTCATTCAGGATTATCCTTAACTTTGCTGGGGATGATATTTTTATCTACAACCCCAGTTCTTTTGCTTCTTGATATATATTGTTCCAAGATATTCTAATTGTAGTACCAATATATTTAAATTGTTTGGGGGGGATGTCTTGCTGCTTATAATATTTTCTCCTTGAGGGTTTCAGAATTTGACTATGATATCCCTTTATATTTTCCTCATAGGATCTCTTTCAGGTGGTGATTGGTGGATTTGTTCTATTTCTACTTTCCCCTCTTATTCTAATTCTTCAGGACAATTTTCTTTAGTGGTTTCCTGAATTATTGTATCAAGATTCTTTTTCATCCTAGTTTTCAGGTAGTCTGATTATTCTTATGTTTTCTCTTCTTGATTTGTTCTCCAGATCAGTTGTTATTTTTCTTATGAGATGTTTCACATTATCTTCTATTCATTCTTTATGCTTTGTTTCATTATTTCTTGGTCTTTTAACTTCACTGGCTTCCCCTTACCCAATTCTAATTTTAATTCTAAATTTCAAGGAGTTGTTGTCTTCTTTAAGATTTTTGGATAACCTTTTCTAATTGGTTGACTTTCTTTTCATACTCTTCTTTTTCTTAGATTGATTCTTATTTTTTAAATTTTTCCTCAAAATTTCTCATTTGATTGGTAAAGTCTTTTTTAAAGTTCTATAAATTCTGTTTGGACAAGTGACCATTTGACATTACTCTTTGGGGTAGGAGAGGCTTTCTTTGCTTAAGTATGCTCCTCTGAAGACAAACCCCAGTCTTCTATATTCCAATAGTAACTTTGTTACAATGTTTGGATTCTTTCTCCTTTGGCTGATCATTTTTCAAATTTGTAGCAGTTTATTTTTTGTAAGAACCTCTAGTCCTCAGGTATCAGGAATGGTGTCTCTAGTCTCAGATCCTCCTTCAGTTCTTCCCTCTGGCCTGGAATTGAAACCAAGGCCTCAACCCTTTTGTAAGTGCCCACAGCCAGCAGCATCCCCACCCCAATGCTCCTGCCCTCACCCAGCTTGTGCTGGTTCCTTCCCACCCAGAGTACATCTCTACAGCATAGCAGGGTCTGACATTCTTTGTTAGCAGAGATTCCCTCAATCTTCCCCAGCACAGATGCCAAACTCCTCTCACTATCCAGGAGGTAAAAATTCCAAGACTACCCCCCAACCCAGCTAACCCCAGGACCTCTGCTTGTTGCTTAAATAGAACTAGCCTGAAGGTGTTTACTCTTCAGAAGGATCAAACTCCATTCTAGGAATTTTCTTCAGATCTTCTACAATTGTCCCAGGAGGAACAATATCCTACCCCAACTCTTGTTTATTTTTACCCATTCTATTTTCATCCTTAGGAGCTAGTTTATCTCTTTTTTTGGGGGGGCGGAGGAAGGAATTGGGAGAGCTGAGAATTTTAACACTTGCTTCACCATCTTTCTGGAATCCTATCTGAAAATGTACAGCCAATAAATGGAGTGTTGCATTTGAGGAATGGCAAGGAGGCCAATGTCACTGGATTACACAGAATATGGAGCCTGGAGTATAAGAGACTGGAAAGGGCAGTTGATCAATACACATATACATTTTATTAAGCTCCTACTATATGTGAGACATTATGCTGAACACTGGGTTTGCAAAGAAAGGCAAAAGACAATCACTGCTCTCAAGGAACTCATAGTCTAATGAGGGAGAAATACACTACAACAAACCTATTATACAAGATAAATTGGATATTAACAGAGGGAAGGCATTAGCTTTAGAAAGTTTAAAAAAAAACTTCTTGTAGAAGATGGGAATTTTAGCTTGAACTTGAGGGAAGTCAGGAAAACCATGAGGCAGAAATGAGAAGAGCATTGCAGGTATAGATGACAACTAGTGAAAATGCCTGCAGTTAGGAAACAGAGTGTCTTGTTCAAGGAACAGCAAAGAAGCCAGTGTCACTGGATTGTCAAAATAGAGGGCAGAGGGAGTTTTAAGACTGGAAAGGTAGGGAGGGGGAAATTTATGACAGACTTTGAATGACAAACAGAGATTGAGAAGAGAGGGGCAACATGGTCAATCAGAATTTTGCTTTAGGAAGATCACTTTGATAGCTGAGTAAAGAATGTACTGCAATGAATACAGGCTTGTGGTAGAAAGACTAACCAGCAGGCATTTGATAGTGTGGGCATGAGGTGATGAGGGCCTGTAAAGGGAGGGGACTGGCAGTGATAGAGGAGAGAAGGGAGTATAAGCAGTAGAAATTGAGAAGTTGAAATTGATTGAGAAGTTTGAAATAGATTGGATATGGGGATGAAAGAGAGTGAGAAGTCAAGAATAACACTTAGATTGTGAGCTTGGGTGACTGGGAGGATGGGGATATTTCAATAGTAAGAGGAAAATCAGGAACAGGAGAAGTGTTGGGGGAAAAGATAATGACTTCTGTTTGGACATGTTTAGATGAAGATGTCTACAAGACATCTAGTTCAAGATGTCCAATAATCAGATAGAGATACAATCCTGGAGGTCAGTAGAGAGATTAGGGCCAGATGAGTAGATCTGGGAATGATCAGCATAGATATGATGATTGAATTTGTGAGAATTTCTGTGATCAGCAAATGGATAGATAATCAGCAAATAGAGGGATAACAAAACAGAACAGAGCCTTTTGAAACAACCATGAAGATTAAGAAAAGGAGACTGAGGAGTGATCAGATAGGTAGAAGGAGAGGAAGAAGGTAGGGGAGAGAGTAGTGTCATGGAAACCTAGAGAGAATAGAATGTCAAGGAAAAGGTGACTGACACCTTCAAGGACTTCAGAGAGGTCAAAAAGGATGAGGATTGAGAAAAGACCATTCGATTTGGCAATGAAGAGATCTGTAGTAATTTGAGAGAGAGTAGTTTCAGATGAATGATAAGGTCAAAAGTCAGACTATGGAGAGTTAAAAAGAGAGTGAGAGAAACAAAGGAGAGGCTCTCCCATTATAGACAACCCTCTCAAGAAGCCTCATAGTTATCAGAAGAAAAAAATCAAAGTTATCTATATTGATATGAAAAAAGAAACTCTAAATTGCTATTAACTAAAGAAATGCAAATTAAAACAATGTTGAGGTACCACCTCACACCTATCAAATTGGATAATATGACAGAAAAGAAAAATGACAAATGTTGGAGGGGATGTGAAAAAATTGGGAAACTAAAGCACTGCTGATAGAGCTGTGAACTAGTCCAACCCTTCTGAAAAACAATACACCCAAAGACCTATAAAAACTGTGCTTACCTATAAGAAATGATGCATAGGACACTTTCAGAAAAACCTGGAAAAACTTACATGAACTGAGGCAAAGTAGAGTGAACAGAAGCAGAAAAGTGTACACAGTAATAGCGATATTATATGATGATGAGCTATGAATGACTTAAATATTCTCTGCAATACAATGAATTAAGACAATTCCAAAGGACTAATAAGGGGGAGAAATGCTGTCTACCTCCAGAGAAAGCACTGGGGAAGTCTGATTGAAGCAAACATTTTTTTTAACATTCTTTGTTTTTCTTGGGGTTTTTTCCTTTGTTTTCTTTCACAACATGATTAATATAGAAATGCTTTCCACAACTCCATATGTATGACCTATATCAAATTGCTTGCTTTCTCAAAGAGGAGGATGGGAAGAACTCCAAATTTTTTCTATCAAATGCTAAAATTTGTTTTTATATATAATTGACCAAGTAATATTACTACTGGATCTGTTTAAAAAATAATCAAAGACAAAGGAAAAGGACCTCTATGTACAAAAATATTTATTTACAGCAGCTCTTTTCATGTCAACAAACAATTGGAAAGTGAAGAGATGCCCATCAACCAGGTAATAGCTCAGCTATAGTATATGATTGTGATGGAATATAATTGTGCAATAAGAAATGACAGACAGTAAGTAATGGGGGTGGAGTCAAGATGGTAGAAGCAGGACCTCCCCACTGCTCCAGCTTCCATCTTCCCCAATCCATGTAAAAAGGTGACTCTAAACCAATTTTGGAGCTGCAGAACCCACAAAATGACACAGAGAAGCTAACCTCCTGCTGAGGACAGCCTGGCAGGCTGGCAGGAATTGGCCAGCACAGCACTCTGGAAGCTGAGCCCAGCCCCACGCAGAGGCTTTAGCCCCAGGGCAGACCTGACCAGCCTCCAGCCTGAGAGACTCCAGATCAGCAGAAGCTGTGGCCATTTCCAGATTTATCAACACATAGATGCAAAGGACAAAGTGAGAGGTCAGTGCAGTCTGGACTTTGGGACCCAGTAAGTGGGAGTGCATAGGCTTTTGCCCCCAGGGAGAGAAGTCACTGAGACTCCAGCACAGTCAGCCAGTGCCACATGGCAGCTTCAGCTTTTGGCCTGCAGAGTGTAGGAGGACCAAGAGACCAGTCTGAGGAGTAATGACTTTTGCTTTAACCTGCTTGGATCTGGATTGCAGTCTAGGATGGAGGTCTTGGGGTGTGTGTCCAGCTTGCCAGAGCATGTGAAGACCTCAGAGAGGGCACCCAACTAATACCTCCAGCAGCTGAGAAAACCCCAGCATTTAGTAGGAAAGCTCCCCTGTCTGGTGGCAGAGTCCTACTGGGGCAAAAAGCCCAGGGGTCAAGTGACTGAGGAGTGACCTGACCAGGCAAAGGAAACAAAGCAGACAGAAGATTCCAACATTACATTCCTATTTTGGGGACAAAAAGAAGCAAAGCATGGAACAGGAGGAAAACAGTGAAGTCAGAACTCCTGCACCAAAAGCTTCAAAGGAAAATACAAGCTGGTTACAGGCCATAGAGGACCTGAAGAAGCAGATAAGAGAAGTGGAGGAAAAATTGGGAAGAAAAATGAGAATGATGCAAGAAAATTATGAAATGACAGTCAACAGCCTGACTGTGGAAAAGAATACCTTAAAAAACAGACTGACTCAAATGACAAAAGAGGCTCAAAAAGGGAATGAGGAGAAGAATGACTTAAAAAGTCGAATTTGCCAGATGGAAAAAGAATCTCAAAAGCTCACTGAGGAGAACCATTGCTGCAGAATTAGATTGGAGCAAATGGAAGCTAATGACTTTATGATAAATCAAGATGCTGTTAAACAGATCCAAACAAATGAAAGAATAGAAGGCAATGTGAAATATCTCATGGGAAAAGCTACTGACCTGGAAAATAGATCCAGGAGAGAGAATTTAAAAATTATTGGACTACCTGAAAGCCATGATCAAAATAAGAACCTAGAAATCATCCTCCAGGAAGTTCTCAAAGAAACCTGCCCTGATGTTTTAGAACCAGAGGGCAAAAGAGGTTAAAAGAATCCACCAATCACCTCCTGAAAAAGATCCCCAAAACAAAACTCCTAGGATTATTATAGCCAGGTTTCAGAATTCCCAGATTAAGGAGAGAATATTACAAGCAACCAGGAAGAAACAATTTGAATATTGTGGAAACACAATCAGGATAACCCAGGATCTGGCAGCTTCTACTTTGAGGGATCGAAAGGCTTGGAATATGATATTCCAGAGGTCAAAGGAACTGGGATTAAAACCAAGAGTCACCTACCCAGCAAAACTGAGTATCATGTTTCAGGGGAAAATATGGTGATTCAGTGAAATAGAGGACTTTCAAGCATTCTTGCTGAAAAAACCAGAGTTCATATAGAAAATTTGACATTCAGATACAAGAAGCAAGAGAAGCATGAGAAGGTAAACAGGGAAATCATAAGAAACTCATCAAAGTTGAACCATTAACATTCCTACATGGAAAAACAATAATTGTAACTGATGAAGCTTGTCTCAGTAGTTGAAAGGAATAGAAATATATATATATATATATATATATATATATATATATATATATATATATATATATATATATGAGGGTATATGGGCATATGAATACATATGTGAATGTGTGTATAGATGTTTACAGGAATACATAGATGGAGGCCACAGGACCAATTTAACAGGAAGGGATGATACTTAAAGGGTGAAATTAAGAGGTGAGAGAAGAATATAATGAGAGGAGATGGGGAGAGACAGAATGGGGTAAACGATCTCATATAGAAGAGGCAAGGGAAAATGGTTACAATGGAGGGGAAGAATAGGAAGGCAAAAGGGAATGGGTCAATCTTATTCTCATTGAATTTGGCTTGAGAAGGGAATGAAATATATACTAAATAGGGTATCTCACCCTCCAGGAGAGTAGGGGGAAGGGGATGAGAGGGGGATGATGGAAAGGAGGGCAGGCTGGGGGGGAGGGAATTTGGAAGCACCCACTTTTGAAAAGGGAAGGGATCAAAGTAGAGAATAGAACAAGTGGAAGGTGGGATAGGAGGGAGGGAAATATAGTCAGTCTTTTACAATATATCTACTATATTATTGTTTTGCATTAGCCACACATGTACAACCTGTACTGAACTGCTTATCTTCCCAGTAAGGGTGGGTGACAAGGGAGGAAGGGAATGAATCTGGAATTCAAAGTTTTAAAATCAAATATATATACTATTATTAATGCTATTTTACATGTAATTGGGAAATAAGATATACAGGCACTGGGGCATAGAGATCTGCTGGAAAAGTCAAAAGGGGTATGGAAGAGAGCAGATTGGAGGTGGGGATATCCTGTGGGACTGCTATTTTGGAGCAGTGGTTAGGGGGAAAATGGGGAGAAAATTTATAACTCAAAATCTGGTGGAAATGAATGGTGTAAATCAGAAGTTAATAAAGCATTTGAAAAATGTAAAAAGGAAAGAAAGAAATGATGAACAAAATGGTTTCAGAAAATACTGGGAAGACTTCTATCAATTGATGCAAAGTGAAGTGAGCAGAACCAGGAGAACATTGTACACAGTAACAGCAATATTGTAATGATGGACAATTGTGAAAGACTTAGATACTCTGATCAATAAAATCATCCAAGACAATGCCAAAGGACTTAGAATGAAAAATCCACCTGCAAGGAGAGACTCCAGTCTAAGTGTAGAATGAATAATATTTATTTCACTTTCTTTCTTTTTTGCAACATGGCTAATGTGGAGCAATGTTCTGCATCATTTCACCTGTACGATTGATATTACAATACTTGCCTTTTCAATAGGTAAGGGGAGTGGCCAGAAAGAGAAACAGAATTCAGAACTCAAAATGTTAAAAATTGATTGTGAAAAATGAATAAAGAATAAACTTTTTTTTAAAAAGATAACTGTCAGACAATAATAAATATTAAAATAAATACTAAAAAATAAAAGAAAAAAGTTTAATCATACTATGGGAAGATAGGAAATATGGGATAGTGGCTAGCAGGGAAAGGTAGGAAAGGACCATGTTGTGAAGGGCTTTAAAAACCAAACAAGATTTTATTTTTGGTCCTATAGGTAATAGGAGGCCATTACAGAAAGTAGTATTTGCTAAATAAATACCAATTGAATGGTCTAGAGAGTATGTGTTAAATGCAATCACAGATCAGAGAAAATTATTGGACTAGAAAACATCAAGCAAGGCTTCACACAGGAGGTAAAACTTAAGCTGAACTTTAAAGGATGGATTTATTGATTTATTTAGAAAAGGGAAAGGGAGGGAATTCCCAGGAGAGGACAGCATGTATGTAGAAATCAGTGATTGTGTTGAGGGTAGGAACTTAGACAAAGGTATTAGGGCAGAGGTCAGTATTTCCACAGATTCTACCTGTGCCTTTTCAGGCCAAACTGATTTGAAAGGTAACTGGGGGCATATAATGCCAAGCATGAGCATCCTCCAAGGTTCTGATTACAAACATAGTAAACTCCATTTATTCAGTAACAAATTAAGACAAAACATTCACAGAAAATAAAAATACAGCATTCACCATGTGTAACTCAAACGTTTAATAATTCTTCAATTCTAAAACAAAGTACCCCACACCTGGGTAGTACATGCATTTAGTCGATCACAAAGTCTTCTCCCTTCTTGATTGGAGATTAGTTTCTAATCATAAACAAAGTACATTCATTTGGTCAGTCACAAAGTACAAAGGTCAAAAGTTTTCCACCCCTGGATTACAACTAGGTTACAGTATCATCATTGGGAAAGGAACAGTTTTAGTCATGTAGTTTTTAAATGAACCTAACTTGCTAAGAAGTTGCATGGATTAAAAAGGATTCCTATCAATTGGCTTTTATATTTGAGAAGGAAAGATGGTAAATGTAATTCCTTACATTTGTGAGACCTGATAAATCTTTATTGCTTATTGCAACTACAAGGGAATAGAAATAATTATAACTGGCTCTAAGCTGTGATTGGTGAAGCTTGTTGCTTACAGTAAAAGGCATTTGGGACCATAACTAAATTTTATTTTGAGTTTGAATTTGGGTATAGTTATCTGCATTAAATCAGTATCAGAGAGAAAATGCCACAAGCTACTCAGAGGAAATGTGATCCTGTACTGTGGACAGGTGGAAGTCTACATTTGGTAAAGGCCAAAGGGACAATCTTATCCTCCGTCTGGAATGGGATCACTCCTGGCTTAGTTTACCCATGGGGTTCCTTTGAAAAGGAATGTTCCCCACCTATTCCTGAGTCTAGCTTTGAGATGGAATGGATACTGCATGGTTGGATATCTGGAACTAACCTGAATTTAAACAGAATCAAGGATGTCTTATCCTGTCATATTTGGATTTGGAATATCACAGGTCCCTGCTTTTTTCCTTCTATAGAAGGTTTCTATGATCAGAGCAAGTAGTCAGTAAAACAGTAAAAAGTCAGTAAAACATGTTAGCTTACTGGAAAACCTAATATTATTTTCATCCAGAATTAGAACATGTGCAGAAAGTTATGCAAACTGCTTAAGATCATTTTAAAAGTTTTCAACTTTCTTCATAAAAGTTTAGTGATCATTTTATGAATCTTGAATTATTTTAAAAGAAAGGGAAAATACTTTTAGAAGAAATTTTTTAAATCTCTAGTGAGATTTTAAAAGGCCTACTAAAACTTTCATTTGCAAGATAAATTTATTGCTAAATTAATGTAATGAGTTGTAAAGCAGAAGAGATCTTGCTGTTTTGTTTTGTTTTTTAAAGCAATCTGGGTTAAGTAACTTGCTCAAGGTTACATGGCCAGTTATTTCTGGGTGTGGTGCTAAGTATCTGAGCCCAGATTTGATCCCCAGGTCATCCCAACACTGGAGCTTACTGGCTGTGCTACCTGGCTGCCCCTAATATAGGTTGTTTCCTTTTTTTTTTTTTTGGAGGGGGGAAGCCTGGGCAATTAGGGTTAGGTGACTTGCCCAAGGTCACACAGCTAGTAAGTGTTAAGTGTCTGAGGCCAAATTTGAACTCAGTTCCTCCTGACTCCAGGGCTAGTACTCTATTCACTGCGCCACCTAGCTGCCCCAAAAACTCAGATGTTTTTTTTTTTTTTTATAAGCAATTGGGGTTAAGTAACTTGCTCAAGATTACACAGCCAGTTATTTCTGGGTGAGGGTGCTAAGTATCAGAGCCCGGATTCCATCCCAGGTCATCCCGACTCTGGAGCCGGTGCTCTTACTCACTGTGCTAAGTGGCCACCCCGAGATCTTGCTGTTTTGATCTGAATTTATAGTTATTCAATTATCTAAGCAAAACTTAACATTTGTAGCTGAATGTACATGTAAAAGATTCAATTTCTGAAGTATCTCTTTTTTCCAGAGTGAATATAATCAGAGGATAAACAAGCTTTATGAAACAAGGATGTATGTCTACTATATAGCTGTGAGGTTCAAGTCAGGAACCTCTTTTGTTAAAGGCAGTACAAATTATGTTAGTAAAAGAATAAAAACTTATAAGGTATCTTGTCTATGGGAAGATGAAAAGAACAGTGAAATAGTCTGAGTAATGGGTTATACTAGCCCATACTCACCCCACTTCTGGTCAATTTTCTCTTACTCCTTTTTGGTCCTTGTTTGTTTAATCTTTTTGCTAGATTTGTGTCTTTTAGGCTCAGCACCCTTCACTTGCAGATGATGTCTCAGGCTGAGTACCAACCACTCTCAGAGTCCATGACCCATCACCCCCTATATCTGACATCAGCCAGGCTTTGGACACTGGCTACAGACCCCACCCCCTTGAACGATGGTACCCTGAGAGTCAGGGACAGCTCTACACCCCTTCCCAGCAAGAAGTAGTTCAGGAAGCTGAGATCATCGCCCTTGTCCCCAAATGAATTTGGGTATCATCTGTTTAAGGGAGGAATGATGGGGTGCTTGGGATCTATATTTGTAAAACCAATTTGTAATACCAATTTGTAACATCAATTGGTAAAACCAGTTTGTAAAATCACACTACCCCCCTCCCCAGTCTCAGAGCATTAACGCTGCCCCTTCCCCCTACCTGTACTCTGCCTAGCTTCAAAGCATTAATTTTGCTCAGCAACAACTCATGATTGTTTATCTTCGCCTTGAAACACTAACAAGCTGTACTTATCAATCCTTCACCAAAGAATCTATAAATATTCCAGCTTAGGCAACTATTATCTCCCCCTTGTATAGTGTTCCCTTGCCCCCATGAATCCTTTGGTACCCTATCTCTAGGTTGACTCCTTGGCTGCCTCAATGAATCCTTCAGGACCCTATCTCTGGGTTAACTCCTTAGCCTATTATCCACTTAGTCTCCATATAGCCTTGGTTCCCAGACATCAATCTTGTCAAACATGACACTGATGGGTGGCAGACTGAGCACTTCTCCATCAGCCCTTGACCTCTCACTGATTTAGTGATGTTTTCAAGCCTAAAACCACACCTCTAGGCAGCCCCACCCCTTGGGCTTTTTCCCAGTGAATCATGGGCAATACACCTTTGAAGTTACATTACACTGTCCCCACCTTAACTCCTCTCTAATCCCACCCTTAATCACCTAGTTAGCATAATTGGCCTAGGTTCTACTATGGATGATTCTATATAAATCTTAATTCTACCCCTTTAAGGTTGCAGGTCCCCTAAGGATCCTTGCCCACTGTAAGGCTTATAATAAACTTTTTCAACTCTGACTCCAAGTCTGCTAAGGCCTATTGAATTCTTTCCAGACTGAATTGCAGGCTCTCTGGTCTTAGATAAGATCAGAGTTCCTGCTGAACCTATTGGAAGCCATCCCTCATCAATAACACTTAACCTGAAGCCAAATGTACCTGTTAGTTTACCAATACAAGGGGATCTTCAAATTGCATCTACCATTACAGGGCATTATTAGAGATTGAAGAGAATCTCATCCACCAACTCCCCCAAGTGGTGGCTTGGTGAATTTGGGAATTTTGATAAGCAGAATTCTCAGGATACAGACCACATGGCCAGGAAATATGAGGAGACTTAAAAGCAATTTTCTAACCCTAAATCTTATAGGAAACTGAGAATACGGAGGTCAAACCCAGTAAGAGAAAACTCAGTTTTAAGACCAGACTTAAGGTAAGCCTAAGAATTTCTGCTGGCTTTTCCAAACTACCTGAGGAGGTGTGACTAAAAATGCTTTAATTTATTTGAGTTGGTGTGGCTAGGTGGCACAGTGAATACAGTACCGGCCCTGGAGTCAGGAGCACCTGAGTTCAAATCCGGCCTCAGACACTTGACACACTTACATAGCCATGTGACTTTGGGCAAGTCACTTAACACCAATTTCCCTCCAAAAAGCAAAAAACAAATTTATTTGATTCTTCCTCCTGCAGAAGACAGGCTGCCTGACAGCTGTACTCAGATGGGAGAAGAGAAGACCTAAAGAGGCTAACTAATCAAATACCAGAAGATGGTAGTAGAGAGCAGCTGAATGGAGGCAGAGGGTAGATGACACTACCACAACAGGCAGATCTCAACTCAATAGATACAGCAACTTAGCTAATGGCATTATCAGAGGACTTTGGTGACTCACATGTAAAAAGTCAATAGTAAATAAACATAATTTAAGTACCTGCTACCAGGTACTGTACCCACCATGAAAATTTCTTACTGATTCCTTATAGTATGGTAGATAGCCTTTGCATATCAGGGGTCTTTCTTATGATTTATTTTGCTATGCTATTTGTTTAAATATCTTTTATTTCTATTCTCTAAAGAAACCATTCACTGCTCATTTATCTGCACCCAAAATGGGCTTTTTAACCTAGGGAAGTTTTCTGGGGGCCCATGTATGAGAGGAGCTCCAGGTATTACATGTGCAAAGCCCTGGAGTGGGAGATGCTCAGCCTATTTAAAGAACCAATGAAAAATAAGTTTAAAAAGTTTGATGTTCCTGATTCTAGTATGTTCTGCTATACTTTCCATATGAGGACAAAGGGTTTGACCAATACCCTATCTTATCTTTCTGGGATAGAAGGGCTATGGCAGGGGTGTGGGTGGGGGTGGGGTGATGAATTTTGAATGAGGAGGGAGTATGTAGAACTCCTAGGAGGACTGAGGGATGGTATGAGATAAGGGAGGCCACAGGTGAATCAAGAGAAAAAGTAGATAGCATTATACAAATCCATAACTTGTTGGTAAGGTACTGAAATATGGGTCTTTCCTAACAGACCTAGTAGTCACATTTCCTCATTTGTGTATCTTTGTTCAGGTTCTCTTCCTTCTTCTTTGCTGATCTAAATTTTAACTGTCCTTCATGCTTTACCTGAAGACCAGCTAATGCCCCACATCTATAAAGTCTTCTCAGTTTAGTAGAGTTCTTGTGATTTCTCTGAAAACTTCTCTGAAGTCTTGATTCTATCATTACTGTCCATGTCACAAATTTTATCTAACAAAATGATTTAAGATATATCATATACATGAATCATATGATTTTATGCTCAAAGTGATTTTTACAAACTGAGCTATATATTATGGAATAGTCAAGTCATTTGATATATTCCCATACTCCGATAACAAGTAGCAAAGTACAAACACCAGATTCCAGACCAGGGGGCACAGTCACTATAATATTAGCATTAGACAGATTAATAGCACTTAGCTCTAAAACTGACCTTAAGGATCATCTGGTCCATTCACCCTCATACACACACACACACACACACACACACACACACACACACACAATCTACAGGTGAGAAAACTCAGACCCAGAGAAGAGGGGGAGTAATTTGGCCAAAGACACAGCTGATAAGTAGCAAAATGATGACAAGAACTTAAGTTTCCAGATTTGTAAAAGAAGAATATGAGACTAAAAGATCTCAAAAGCTCCAGTTCTATCATTCAATGATTCTTTGATTCTATTATTTGCTTGTGGGTTTCCTTTTTGTTGACTTTGGTTATAGAGCTGGGTCATTTCTTGATTGCACCTCAACAGAGGGAAAGTGTAGATGATGCTGATCAGAAGTGAAAATTAGAGAAAAAAAATGATTTCTTATTGCCCATCCTACAGTAGATCACTGACTGTTGAGTAAGATCACCTGAGTTCAGATCCCATCACTAGGCCTCAGTTTCCTCCTCTGTAAAAGGAAGAGGTCTGGCTAGATGGCCTTTGAAGTTCTTTCTAGCTTGAGATCTATGATACATCTATGGCCCAGTCCCTGAATAGACTAAGGCAAGTTTTGTTATTGTTGTTACTGCTGCTCCTTCATTCTCAAAGAGGAACATCATGAGAGTGATCTCTTAACTTGCACATGAAGGGGATTTAAGTCAGTCAGCCTCATTCTCTCCTCCAGAGTCATAGAAGTCCAGTGGCAAGACAAAAGTCAAGATGACTGGTGATGGCCCAGGATGCAGAGGATGACCTTGGCCTTTCTAAATTAAGGTCCTTCCCAGGCCCCACGTTGTCTGAAGCAATGCCCATTCATCAACTAAGGGCTAAAACTTCAGAATCTAATGAAGTGAAATGCTTTTATGATCAGCATCTTGTATCTCAGAATCATAAAGTGCTAGTGCTGGAAGGACCCTAAAGATCATCTGGTCCAAGCTGTGAAACCAGCCATGTTGTGATGGTTTTACACATTGGATTTAAGTGCTGGGTTTAAGTCTTATTTCTGCCACTTCCTAGTTTTACAACCTTGGACAATTCTCTTCAATAACCAGGCCCTCGTTTTCTTCATGTGTAAGGTGAGTTTAGGCTAGATGAATTGTAAATTTACTTCTAGTTCTAAATTTTTATGAACCTCTGCATTTCACAGATAAGGAAACTGAGAATCTGAGAAAATGAAGTGATTTACCTTTGGTCATACAACTAAAAAGTGACAGAGTCAGAATTAGCATTCAGGCTCTACAATTCCAAATGGTTTTGTACAAACCACTGTACCACAGATACTTTCTAATTTTCAACCAGACTTCAACCCCACAAACAAAACTGGAGGGATATCAAAGATCAGTGAGCATACTCTCTGCTTCATTTTACAGATGAGGGAACTGAAGCCCATAGATGGGGAGTGACTTACCTAAAGTCACAGAGATGGTAAGTGGAAAAGTCAGGAATCAAACCAAATTTTATGACTCCAGACCCAGGGTTCATTCCTCTACACCACATCTGGTTTAAGAGAAACTTTTACATAGTACCACTACCTACATTTGTTTAGTGTTCTAGGCTTTTTAGAACATTTACAGATAAACTCTCTCTCTTTAGTTTCACAATAATCCTATCCCATAAAGAAATTTATGGTCCCATTTTACAGATAAAGAAACTGACTCAGAGGTTATAAACTGCTAGGCCAGTGTTCCTTCCCTACAACATCCTACTTCAACTTTATACATGCCCCATTCATTCTCCTGTCCACCATTGTTTTCCAGAAAAGAACTTCAGAAATTACAGACAAAATTTCTTTGCAATGATAACTGCAGGGTATTCACATTGTTTCGTTGTGATCTAACTCTGATTAAAAAAAAATTTACTGCTAGAATTATTTCCAGTTTACAGAACTAGATCTTGAAATGAAAATTCCCATTAAAAATTACAAAAAAAAAAATTAAATAGTAAATTCAGTTAGAGAACTTGGAATTAATTTAAATTTTAAAGTATCAATAGTTTTATTATCAAACCAAACCATACATAATATGTATCTTTGTGTTGTTCAACTTACACTGATTTCAGACTTCTGAAAGGTCTGAAAAGTAAATGCTGGATACATGTTTTTGTTCTGAAACCTCGATCCTTATCTATAATTTTTGCTCCTCCAAAGCAAAATAGGAAGTTCTGCATTTAGAGCCAAAAGAACATTAGCTGTAGAGTTGGTAGGGAAGATACCTTCATTCTACAAATTAAGAAACTGAGACTGAGGAAGGCAAAGTAAATTGACCAAGATCAAATAGGTGATAAGTAGTACAGACAGAATTTCTTTATATATATATATTTATTTTTAGTTTTCAACATTAGGTTCCATAAGATTTTGAGTTCCAAATTTTGCCCCCTCCTTCACCTCTTCCCACTTCAAGACAGAATGCAATCTGATATAGGTTCTACATAAACATTCATATTAAACATATTTTCACATTAGTCATGAAGTAAAGGATAATTAGAACCAATGGGAGAACCATGAGAAAAAAGAAACAAAAAAGAGTAAATATGCTTCGATCTGCATTCAGACTCCATAGTTCTTCTGGATGTGGATAGCATTTTCCATCAGGAGTCTTTTGGCATTGTCTTAGATCTTTGGATTGCTAAGAAGAAATTAGTCTATTAGTCTTCTCACAATGTTGATGTTACTGTACACAATGTTCTCCTGGTTCTGCCCATTTCACTCGGTATCAATTCATGCAAGTCTTTCCAGGTTTGTCTGAAGTCTGTCTGCTCATCACTTCTTTTTTTTTTTTTTGCCTTTTTGGGGGGCAATTGGGTTTAAGTAACTTGCCCAAGGTCACATGGCTAGTTTGTGTGTGCGTGTGTAGGTGTTAAGTGTCTGAAGCGGAAACAGAACTCGGGTCCTCCTGACTCCAGGGCCTGGGCTTTACTCACTGCTGCCACCTAGCTGCCCCTGCTCATCATTTCTTAAGGAACAAATTCCATTACATTCACATACCACAACTTGTTCAGCCATTCCCAAATTCATGGCCATCCCTTCAATTTCCAATTACTGACCACCACAAAAAGGGCTGCTATAAATATTTTTGTGCATTAGGTCTTTTCCCATTTTTATGATGTCTTTGGGATACAGACCTAGAAGTGGTGCTGCTGGGTCAAAGGGTATGCACAGTTTTATAGTCCTTTGGGCAGAGTTCCAAATTGTAGTGGCAGAATTCAATAGTAGAAGGAGCAGGGATTGTTTCCCGATTTCATATCTATGGTGCTTTCTGTTACAGCAGTTCCTCCCCACCCTGAAACACCACTCCAGGTCCAGGCCCAGGCCCTGTTACATTCTAGACAAGTCAGGCTCAATCCAATCTATTTCCAGAAATGTTTATTAAACAGTGATTCTAGGGAAGGGACAGAAACTACAAAATTTTTTAAAAGATAAAAAAAATTGATTCCTACCCCTCATGGGTACTACTATTTAACATGGGAACAGGAGGAGATAACATTACCTTAGTCTCTGCCTCTTCATATGCAAAAAGATGAAGTGTCAAGAAAAGGTTTAGTAAAATGCAAAGCTCTACATAAATATGAGGTCTTGAGGAAAACTTGGGAAAGAAAAGGAAGAGGACTTTTGACTGTGGTGTGGGTTTTCCACTGCATCTCCAAAAATTCTAGGTCATTTTCTGCCTCCCTAGACCAACCACAGCCTTGGCACATGCTTCTTTCTTCTGGGATTCTCCGACTGGCCATCGCTCCAGCCTCTACTCTTCGCCCTGATCCTCTTCTGTTACCTCCTTACCCTGGCTGGATACTCGACCCTCGTGTTCTTGGCGGTCCGTGACCCTCGACTCCACTCTCCTATGTACTACTTCCTCTGCCACCTCGCCCTGGTGGACGCAGGCTTCACCACCAGCGTTGCTCCGCTGCTGCTGGCCAACCTCTGGGGCCAGCCGGGTGCATGTCCCAGCTCTACATCTCCCTGGCACTGGGTTCCACTGAATGCGACCTTCTAGCCGTGATAGCGCTGGACCGCTCGGCCGCGGTGTGTCCTCCGCTCCATTACACAACCCTGGCCTCGCCCCGCCTCCGCCTAGCGTTGGCGGCTACCCGCTGGCTGTGTGAGTTCACTAATTCCCTGGCGCAGACCGTACTGGGCACGAGACAGTTGTGCGGGCCACGGCGTGTGGACCACTTCATCTGCGAGCTGCCAGCCCTGTTGAAACTGGTCTGCGGGGGCGGGGGTACTGTGGAACGGCAGATGTTTGCTGCTCGGGTAGTTATGATACTGGTGCGCTCCGTTGTCATCCTGGTTTCCTATGGGGCTGTGGGCTAGGCCGTGTGGAAGATGAAATCCCAAACAGGGAGGAGAAAAGCTATGGGGACCTGCGGTTCCCACCTCACGGCTGTCTTGTCTATTCTATGGTTCTGCCATCTACACATACCTGCAGCCCACACACAGTTACTCCCAGGGGTAGGGCAAGTTCGTCTCCTTGTTCTATACTGTGGTCACTCCTGCTCTCAACCCAATCATCTACACCCTGAGGAACAAGGAGGTGAAGAGGGCTGCAAGAAGGCTTCTGGGAAGAGTAGAGTGGAGGGAGAGATAAGGGTGGATTTAGGGAGAAATTTGCCAGTGGGTCAGTCCACCACCCTGAGTCCTCAGGGTTTGTGGATTGGCGAACTCAAAGAAATAGTTCTCAAGAAGTTCCAGAATTAATGGCATACATAGATCTTGTCCATTGAATGCTCCCAGACTGATGAAAGAGAAGGCATCTCCAGCATCCAAGTACACATTTGATAAGGTAAACAGTTTTCAGTTTAGATATTCTCCCAGTAGATGGGGCTGCTGTTCTAAAGAAGCTTCCAGTTTGATAAAGGACAAATGGTCCCTGCCTTTGGGAAACTGTAAGAGGAGACTAGACCAACACAAAAGCAGACATAACACATAAATTAGGGTAGTCTATACAATCATCAGACTTCCATACTTAAATGGAAAAAGAAGGGTTACAAAAGGGATTAGGAAGAGAAATGTCCAGTGGGCATAGTCAGGTTAGTCTTGGAAAAAGGACTTCTTGAGATTTTTAAAACACCAAAAAATTTAAGTAGTGAATAGAAAGCAGAGAGGCATCTAAGAGAAAAGACATGACCCATATATAAATGGCATGGAGATTACACGAGGAAAGGACAATCTTGGGAAGGAGAAAAGGGGATGGGATGGATCCAGTGAAACTCCAAAGCCCCACTGGGGGGTTTGGGGGTGGTTAAAGAAAGGAAGCTTAATAGGAATGACAACAGATACATCTTCCCCATCTTTCCTAAACTCTTATCACAAGCAGAATAATCCCCCCAAACTATTTCCTGGAAGACTTCATTTCTTTTATGGCACCAACCACTCTTGTAGGAGAGAAAAGCAGAAGCACAACTTTCCTGGTGGCCCCCATTTCCCAGGACACATAAAGGATTATTCCTTTAAAGGATGGGAAAGGTATAAAATGCTATCATATAAAATTAAAAGTAGGACAAAAGAGCAATTTTCTTTCTCTTCCATACATTATATTTTAATGGGGACAGGATAATTAGCTCTCTTCATGATGAATTGTGTCCATTGTGATATAGGAACAAAAAAAGGGGTCTCTTGACTGTTAAACTGAAGAAACCAAGATAATCTCCCTCTTTCTAACATCCAGTTTACCATAGTGGAAGAATTCTTCAACCTTAGTCAAGAGAAGTAAGTTGTAATATAGTCTTTACAATTTATTTGCTACAGGATCTAGGGTGAATTCATTTTGTATCCCCTTCAGTAACTGTAACACCGCAAGTCCCTGGCTACAAAAAGCATTAAAGGATTTTATTCAAACAGCACATTAGAAGTATACTGTTATAAAATTATTAACCTTGAAATTAATAACTTAGCTACTTTTCCTCCAGTCATCTCTTTTTCTACTTGCTCTTTACTACACCAGCATCACTTACTACTCTTCCTTCTCTTTGTCTCCTTCCTTCTGAATTTTTGTTGCAAGGGATGAAAGAATCATGTTTGGCATAAGCAGGAATCAGCTGGAAGATTTTGAACTGTATTTCCTCCTGATTCCAGTCTCCCTTCTCTCTGGTTGGCCTCCTATGTAAAGCCTGAACAAAAAGAAAATGTTGACCTTCTGGATGCAGTAATCAGCCATGATCTTTCTCTCCTCTAGCTTCTTGCCATTGCAGTTCACAATCTGGGCCTTAGGGCGCACTCCTGTTGTGGCTTTAATCACCTCCACCTGATACACTGAACTGGATGGTGAGATACGAAATGGGTACTTCTTCCCTTCATACACCTCCATCAGAAACACCTGCAGCTCCTCATCACTTGGTTCCACCACCTAAAGGGTTAAATGCATAGTTGTACTGGGGTCCAACCAGCAGTAGGACAACTTTTTTCAGGGTTTAGGGTCTTGGAGCCCAAGAGGAGCATCTGGTTTGTTTTTTTTTTTTCAGGAACCTTGGTTTTAAACCAAGTCTGTTCATTAATCTTCTTTACCCTGTCATCCTTCTGGGCAGTGAATTTTATTAGCTCTTGCCTTTGGGAATGTACATTCACTTAGAGAAAAAGAACAAAGGAGTAGATATTTTAAAAACTCATGACTTGCTTCTTTCCATCTTTGAGGTCACTGATCAAGTTAGCATTTAAAATCTTTCAAAATATAACATCATTGCTCCATAGAGTGTGCCCTAACCTAACTGGACCACTGGCGATTCCTGCTATATTTGGTCTAAACTTTCTTTCTTCCATTCCTTTGTTTACCTCATTCTTTTCATATGAAATGCCCTTCCCCTGTCTCTAACAGTTGATATCTTTTCCACCATTTAAGATGCCATTTACATGCCACCAGTCAGTCCTCCATGAATCCTTCCTTGATATTCCCAGTCAGAAATTGCCTTTCCTTCGTCAGACATTTTGTGCCTCTGGAGAAAGCATTTTATATCTCTCTCATGCACTTCCAATGTTCTATTTTTATTATCATACTTTGTGGGTGTGTCTACTAGATTATAAACTATCTCGAGTTTAACAAAATACCTGCCACATAGTGAATAGGCTCTTAATAAATGTATATTGGCTGACTGACCAATCTTGAGGCAGAGATTATTTATTTTGCATTTCCCTCAGTCCTGGCACAGTGCTGTGCTTTGAACCACTCCATAAAAGGTCTGTTAAATTATTAATGCCAGGGTGGAGTCAAGATGTTGGAATAGAAACAGGGCTTCCACTGGGCTTTAAGATATGGCAGATGGGAGAAGTGGATATCCAGTGGGATCGCTATTTTGGGATGGTGGGTAGGGGAAAAATGGGGAGAAAATTTGTAACTCAAAATCTTGCCGAAATGAATGATGTAAATTAGTTAATAAAGCATTTGACAAAAAAAAAAAGTTACTAATGCCATTGCTTCTCCCTGGGCTGGCTTCTGCTTCCTTTCACCCAGCCAGATTTATAAAGCTTTAAGTATGAGCCATCACTGAGGTCATGGCAAAAAAAAATAAGACATAGTTCCTCCCTTCAAGGAGCTCCTCTTCACTAATTACAGTCATGGATTGTTAGAATTGAGGAGACTAGTAGTGCCAATTCAAGTGCAGACAAGGCAAATCCCCTCAATCAGAATGTATTAAGCACTTACAATTTTCCAGGCAGTGTGTTAAGTGTTGAGAATAATGAGGCAGCTAGCTGGTGCAGTGAATAGAGCAATGGAACTGAACTCAGGAATGACCTCAGTTCAAATCAAGCCTCAGATACCAGCTGAGTGACACTGGACAAGTCACTTGACTGCCTCCTGACTCAATTTTTTCATCTGTAAAACGGGAATGATAAAAGCACCTGCCTCTCTGGATTATTGTGAGAATAAAATGAGAAAGTATTTGTAAGGCATTTTGCAAAACTTAAAGCACTATATAAAAAGCTACCATTATTATTATTATTAGAAAGACAAGAAAATCAGTCCCTACCCTCAAGGAGCTTACATTCCAATGGGGGAAACAACATGTAAATAGCTAAGAAGATACAGAGTAGATAAATGAAATCTGCAAGAGGAAGTCATTAAGGGGACTAGGAAAGGCCCCTTCAAAATCATGCAGCAAGTTTGTGGCTAAGCAGTTACTCAAACCCAGGTCTCTTTCTTGTCTCCTTGGTCAATGCTGTTTATCCTCTCCCAGACACCTCTGTCCAAACCTGTCCTCTTTTCTAGGATGTTCCCCCCTGAATGACATTCCATTCGTATTGTCCCTTTGTCCCCATACTGCCCTTGTTTAAACATGATTAGAGTTCCTCTTCTAGAATTGCCTTCAGAGACAGTTTACAAGCCTGATCTGCAGCCACCCAAGATGTCCATAAGCTGGTTTTTGATTGGAAATTGGATTCTGGGGAGGCTAGGTGGTGCAGTGAATAGAGTACCGGCCCTGGAATCGGGAGGACCCAAGTTCAAATCTATCCTCAGACACTTAACACTTACTAGCCATGTGACCTTGGACAAGTCACTCAACCCCAACTGCCCTGCCTTCCCCACTCCAAAAAAAAAATAGCAAAAAAAATTGTATTCCTCAATCTGATCACCCACTTTGTTTATCTGATTTGTCTCAGATTGTCTTCAATAAGTTTTCAAAAGTCAAGTTCATTCCCTGAAAGATGGCGACTTATCACTATTGAAGCTCCTCCAAGGAACATGTGACTCTAAAAACATTTCCAACAGAAGAGTTCCAAATTGACTTTGAGCAATGGCAGCATCATTGGAAAACATGTTAAGCTTCCCTGGGGAAAACTTTGAAGGACAAAGCTTATCTGGATGTCCAAGTTCTAGTCTAACTAATGTTTTTTTTTTTTATTTCATCAGTGTAATTTGCACTATACTCAGCTATACTTCTTGGTCTATTGTTGGTCTAAGCTCTTAAGTCTACACCTGATGGAGTTAAGAAGCCATTTAGAGTCAGGAAGACCTTAGTTCAAATCCTGCCTTACCCTGTCCTAGCTGTAAGACCCTGGGCAAATTGTTTAACTTATCTCATCCTCAGTTCCCTCATCAACAGAATGAGGTTACCTACTCCAGAGTTGTTGTGAGGATCAAAAGAGATAATATATTTAAAGTACTTTGTAAACCTTAAAGCATGATGTAGCTTTTTATAAACTAACTAATGCTAGTCCTGAGAATTATGCCTGCTATCACTTAGTAGTCTGTTCTTGGGTCTGCCTGCCTCAAACCTCTCTCTGCTCCCATCTAGCCTTCAGTTTTCCTAAAGCACAAAGCCAACCATGTCATTCCCTTACCTATTGCCTCCAGGATCAAATGCAAAATGCTCTATTTGGCATTAGAAGACCTTCATAAACTAGCCCCCTCCCACCTTTCCTTTCTTCTTACACCTTATTACCTGCCACACACTCTTCAATCCAGTGACACTGTCCTCCTTGCTGTTTCAAGAACAAGACACTTCACACCTCTCACCTATGGGCATTTCCTCTGGCTGTTCCCCAGGCCTGAAATGATCTCTTTCCCCAGCTCCATTTACTGGGTCCCCTGGCTTCCTTTAAATCTCAACCATAATTCCATCATCTATAGGAAGCCTTTCCCATCCTCCCTTAGTTCTAGTTTCTTCTCTCTCCTATTTACTTCCCATTTTTTCTGTATACATATTTGCTTGTTGTCTTTCCCATTAGATTGTGAGTTCCTATTGGGTAATGATTGTCCTGCCTTGTTTTGCATCTTTAGTTTTCACCACGGTGTCTGAAACATAGTAGGCACTTAACAAATGTTTATTGACAGACTTACTAGATTCTGTGACCACTCCCAATACCAGATTGGGAACTCCAAAAGGACAAAGGGTCCAAAGTGAAATTCCACCATTTGAGTTTTCTTCTTGTTTTTCTTTCCCCCATTGCATCCTCTGTGGCAATTTACACTGAGAGGATAAAAGCTGTTAACACTTTCATAAAAATACTACATTTACAAAGCTATTTCAGTCTTATAAAATGCTTTGCCTACATTATCTGATTTGGTCTTCTCAGCAACAATATGATGTTAAGTAGAACTTGATTTCCTCCTCTACAAGAGGGATGCCAGCCTGCTCCCAAGCCTAGAAAACCTAGAAAGAAGTGTAAGGAAAAACAATGTCGGACTAGATCTCTAAACTCCTTATAGGATTCTAAGTTTTGAAGCTGCATGGGTCCTTAAAGGTCACCTAATTAAACCACTTCATTTTATAGAAGAGGTAAATGAGGCCCATACATGTGAAGGTCCCACAGATAATGACAGAGCTGGAATCTGAAAGCAGGGATCTCTGATTACAAAACCAGTGTTCTTTCCACTTCCTACAATTCCATTCTATTAGAGGAACAAACTTAACCTACTTCAAACATTGCCAGTGAACCCTGAAGCAGACTTCTCTCCCCACTCCACTGATCCCCATTTGAAGGCTAGGAATAAAGTTATGTTGAAGACAGCAGAGTAACTGATTGTTCTCTGCTGATCCATGTCCTTCCTCTCATTTAAAAACTCAGTTCAAAATTCTTCTACTCCAAGAAGGCTTCTCTGCTAAGCATCTCAAGTGGAGAACATCAGCATCACCCCAACCCAGTTCATAAAGCTATCTCCCCTCATCTTAAAGCTTTGTACTATGGGCAACCAAGTGTGTGGGTACGTGCTTGCTTTCGAGCGCGCTCGCGCGCGCGCGCACACACACACACACACACACACACACACACACACACACACACACACTGACTTACATCAAAACAAGAGCCATCAGGTGCCCTCTCTGAAGCTGAGAAAGAATAGAATGAAGAATGAGCCTCCTTCCCAGACATTTATCCTAAGAGGTTGGGGAGTTGGGGTTGGAGGGAGAGGATGAAAATTCCCCACCTGAGTACAAATATGTGCTTTATTTCAGCCTTTGTTCAGCTATTATTCTCAAAAACCAATTTACTTTCAGCTTTTCCAGGTGGAGGTTGGGGGAGAAGAATGGAGAGAGAGGGAAGGGAAGCAAAAAGAGGTCATAATTACAGCATCATTCACTTAAAGGGCTAGCTTTGTCCACATGATCGGTCTCTGAAGTTCTCTTCCGGAGATGTGGGGAGGAGATGAACTTCATCTCAAGATTCTCTACTGGCCCACATGGAAAAAGGCAGCCACACATTCTTCCATTCTATCTTTTACCCCCAAGGGCCAAACAGTGAGGGCCTTTCTCTTAGGTGTCTCCTGTCTCCTTTCTAAACACTCTCACCCCACCTTGTTCCCTTCCACATTGGTTCAAGTCTATTTCAATTGGCAAAGTTTCCCTGACTGATCTCACTTGACTCAGATATGTGATTCTACAACCCTTTAGCACTTAGAAAAATTTTATAATATTCATTTGCACTTGTTTTGATGTTTTTAAAGTATCTTCAGTGATTCATGTGTCACTCCCCTAATATTCTAGTATTTCCATGGAATCAGGATGTCTATCTCCCTTTTCCTTATATCACTCCCCATACCTTCAGGTTAAAACTGTGCACAGAGGATATACTGAGAAGGATCATAGGATCCCAAACTAGAAGGGACCTTAACCATCTAGTTCAGCCCCTTCATTTTATCAATGAGGAAATGGAAGCCCAGGAAAGTTAACAGATTTGTCTAAGGTCAAACAGTGGCAAATCCAGGTCCTCTTACTGCAAACCCAGTGTTTTCCCCACCATTTCTCTCTGTTAATTGAATGAAGAATTGAAATGTGGCAGAGGAAGATGATCTGGATAATCTGAAGAGGAAACATGTCTTTAGAAAATATCTTGAATATTCTTTTTTTTTTCATTTTTCAAATGCTTTTTTAACTTCTGATTCACATCATTCATTTCTGCCAGATTTTGAGTTACAAATTTTCTCCCCATTTTTCCCCTACCCACAGCCCCAAAATAACAGTCCCACAGGATATCCCCTCCTCCAATCTGCTCTCTCCCATATCTTGTCCCATACGCCCTTAGACTTTTCCAGTAGGGCATGGTGGATCTCTATGCCCCAGTGCCTGTATGTCTTCTTTGCCAATTAATAATAGTATATATGTATATATAATTTTAAACATTTAATTTTAAAACTTTGAATTCCAGATTCATTCCCTTCCTCCCTTGTCACCCACCCTTATTGGGATGATAAGCAGTTCAGTATAGATTGTACATGTGTAGCTAATGCAAAACATTAACATAGTAGATATATTGTAAAAGACTGACTATATTTCTCTCCCTCCTATCCCACCTCCCACTTGTTCTATTCTCTACTTCGATCCTGTCCCTTTTCAAAAGTGAGTGCTTCCAACTTCCCTCCCCCCCAGCCTGCCCTCCCTTCCATCATCCCCCTTCTCATCCCCTTCCCCCTACTGTCCTGAAGGGTGAGATACCCTATTTAGTGTGTATTTCACTCCCTCCCTGAGACAAATTCAGTGAGAATACGGTTGACCCATTCCCTTTTGCCTTCCTATTCCCATTCCCTTTTGCCTTCTCCTCCATTGTAATCCTTTTACCTTGCCTCTTTATGAGATAGTTTACCCCATTCTGTCTCTCTCCATTTCCTCTCATTATATTCCTCACTCACCTCTTAATTTCACCTTTTAAGTATCATCCCTTCCTATTAAATTGGCCCTGTGCCCTCTATCTATGTATACCTGTAAGCATATATACACACATTCACACATGTATTCATATGCCCGTACACCCTCCAATATAGACACACACACACACACACACACACATATATATATTCCCTTCAACTATTTTCATACTGAGAAAAGTTTCATCAGTTACGATTATTGTTTCTCCACGTAGGAATGTTAATAGTTCAATTTTGATAAGTTCCTTATGATTTCTTTTCCCTGTTTACCTTCTCAAGCTTCTCTTGCTTCTTGTATCTGGATGTCAAATGTTCTATTCAACTCTGGTTTTTTTTTTTTTTTTCATTAAGAATGCTTGAAAAGTCCTCTATTCCACTGAATGACCTTATTTTCCCCTGAAAGATGATACTCAGTTTTGCTGGGGAGGTGATTCTTAATTAGGATAATTAGATAATTCTTAATCCCAGCTCTTCTGCCCTCCAGAATATCCTATTCCAGGCCCTTCCATCCCTCAGTATAGAAGCTGCCAGATCCTGAGTTATCCTGATTGTGTTTCCACAATATTCAAATTGTTTCTTCCTGGCTGCTCATAATATTCTCTCCTTGATCTGGGAATTCTGAAACCTGGCTATAATATTCCTAGCAGTTTTATTTTGGGGATCTTTTTCAGGAGGTGATCAGTGGATTCTTTCAACCTCTATTTTGCTTTCTGGTTCTAAAACATCAGGGCAATTTTCCTTGAGAATTTCTTGGAGGATAATTTCTAGAGTTTCAGGTAGTCCAATAATATTTAAATTATCTCTCCTGGATCTATTTTCCAGGTCAGTGGTTTTTCCTATGAGATATTTCACATTGCTTTCTATTCTTTCATTTGTTTGGATCCGTTTAACATCATCTTGATTTCTCTTAAAGCTACTAGCTTCCCTTTGCTCCAATCTAAATCCGAGGGAACAATTCTCCTTGTTGAGCTTTTGAGATTCTTTTTCCATCTGGCAAATTTGGCTTTTCAAGGCATTCCTCTCCTCATTGCCTTTTTGAGCCTCTTTTGCCAATTGAGTCAGTCTGTTTTTTAAGGTGTGATTTTCCTCAGTCAGGCTGTTGACTCTCATTTCATAATTTTCTTGCATTGTTCTCATTTCTCTTCCCAATTTTTCCTCCATTTCTCTTATCTGCTTCTTAAGGTCCCCTATGGCCTGTAACCAGCTTGTATTTTCCTTTGAAGCTTTTGGTGTAAGAGTTCTGACTTCACTGTCTTCCTCCTGTTCCATGATTTGCTCCTTTTTGTCCCCAAAATAGGAGTCTAATGTTGGAATCTTTTGTCTGCTTTGTTTCCTTTGCCTGGTCATGTCGCCCCTCAGTCACTTGACCCCTGGGCTTTTTGCCACAGTAAGACTCTGCCACCAGACAGGGGAGCCTTCATCCCAAACGCTGGGGTTTTTCTCAGTTGCTGGAGGTATTAGTTGGGTGCCCTCTCTGAAGCCTCCACATGCTCTGGCAAGCTGGTCGAATACCCCAGGACCTCCACCTTAGACTGCAATCCAGATCCAAGCAGTTTAAAGCAAGAGTGATTACCCCTCAGACTGGTTGCTTAGTCCCCTACACTCTGCAGGCCAGGAGCTGAAGCTGCAACATGGCGCCAGCATGGCGGCTCAGCGGCTTCTCGCCCTGGGGGCAAAAGCTGATGCACTCCCAACTACTGGGTCCCAAAGTCCAGACTGCACTGACCTCTCACTTTGTCCTTCACATCTATGTGTTAATAAGTCTGGAAATGGCCACAGCTGCTGCTGATCTGGAGTCCCTCAGGCTGGAGGCTGGTCAGGCCCGCCCTGGGGCTAAAACCTCTGCTTGTGTGTGGCTGGGTTCAGCTCCCAGAGCGCTGCTCTGGCTGCTTGCTGCTGGCCTGCTGGGCTATCCTCAGCAGGAGGTTAGCTTCTCTGTGTCATTTTGTGGGTTCTGCAGCTCCAAAGTTTGTTTAGAGTCCTCTTTTACATGGATTGGGGAAGGTGGAAGCTGGAACCCCGCAGAGGTCCTGCTTCTACTCCACCATCTTGACTCCACCCCCCAGAAAATATCTTGAATATTCTTGAGGATTTCACCAAGACCACTACTACTTCCCCCATCAGTCTATTCATCCATCCTCTTCAGCTGTCATTTAGATGTCTCCTCGATCAGTAGAATGATTAACACCTACACTTTCCCTACACATGTATGATCCAGTCCCTCTCTTTCTGCCTTCCTCCCCAAGTGTACTACTAATGTCTAACATTAGTAACAGAGGTTACTGCCTCATTTGGAAGGGATATTGAGCAGAAGATGAAGAAGTATGCAAATTTGTATAATCTTAACCAACTCACTAAACCTCTCTGAATCTTGGCCTTTCTGTCTGCCCATGCAAGGAATCATTATCATCCTTCTGTTGAGCATGACTCCACTCTTCACTCCCCAACTGATCTGTGAGTAGGAATTTCAGCCTAGGGTAAAATCCCTGTTGAGCATGATCCTATTCTCCCCTATCCCCCTGCCCACAAATGGATATTCCTCATTCTTCCCTGTCCCCTGTCCCCACCAGCATTCCCCCATTATCCCCCATCCCCTGCCCCCCACCAGATCTTCCCCATTTTTCCCCCAGATCTTCATTCATTCTAGGTTCCCTGCCCCTCAGCCTAGGGTAAACTTCGAGCTTGTGGGAAATTCAAACATATACTGTCAAATCACTGATTGTAGTCTCAGTTTATGCAACCTGACTGTTGGCCTCATGGCATCACTTTAAAAACATTGTCCATGCCAACTCACTATCTGATCTGGGCATGTGACCTGGCAGTCCCTGCAGTAATAAAGTCCACTTCCAAATTTTACTCTTGGGGATCTTTTGTCTCACTCCTTTCTGCTCAACACTTCTTAACCTAACAGAGCTGGGGTGGGAGCAAATATATATAAAAGGTTGCTGTGGGAGTTGTGTCACACAGCAAGTGTCTGAGGCCAGATTTGAATTCAGATCTTCCTTTAGAGGAAGAAATGGATATCCCGGGATGGAAGGATTTACCTTATTCCTCCCTAGCAAGGGAATGGGTTAAAAGCACTGGACCTGTGAAAACTGGAAACAGAGGCTACAGAAGGAAGAAGCTAGAGATTTAGAAAGATGTTTGTAAGGAATACCAATAAAAGCAGAGAAAGAACTGGAAGGAGTGTGTAGAAGAGGCTGCATTTTATTAGCAGGCTATGGTATTATCAGTAAAAGCAGAGATGAACTGCTGGAAGAGAAAGCTCAAATGGAGAGGGAGTAGGCTGTGTTACAGTGTTCAGGCTCTCCTGCATAGAGCTAAAACATAAGTTCTGACTGTCTGATAAAAGAATGACAAAGTTTGTACATGTTTTAGGACAATCCCAGGATGTCTGTGTCCCTCGGATTTATAGTCTCCATATGTGTCTAACTATACCATGAGAAAGGAAGCATCTTAGTTAAATAAATTGCAAATACAAATTGACAAAGTAGTGTCAGTTGGAAATTATGACCCCAAGATATCTGAATTTCTACCATATAGTAAATGCTCTGGGATACCAAGATAAGACAAGTCCCACCACTCTGGTTGCAGGCATCCTGTCACAAACAGGTCTTTAAAGTTGCTGCCATAGGAAAAGGCATTTTTAGAGCAAAGCTAAGCATGTATTAGTTCAGTCTTTGGCTCTTGTGGGGATTCAAATAATCTGAAATGATTGTCAACATTTAAATAGTGTAAATGAAAAGTAATCTCAAAGGGAAGGTATGGGAAGAGAGAGTGGGGGGAAGGGGGAAACGGCTCCTCTAAAAGGTGAAATTTTAACTGAGGCATGGGGGACAGCAAGTACAAAGGCAGGAAATGGAGTGGTATTTGCAAGAACTGGCCAGAAAGGCAGTGTTATTGTATCACAGAGTTGAGGGGGAGGGGAGAATAAAGTAGGAGAAGCCTGGAAGGGTAGAAAGGGGCCAGATTATGAAGGGCTTTAAATAACAAACAAAGAATTTTGCATTTGAGCCTAGACATGATAGAGAACCACTGCCTACATTTTTGGAAAATGACTTTGCCCACTGAATGGAGGATGAACTGGAGTTGGGAGAAAATTGAGCAAGGAAACCAATAAATAGTTATTGCAATAGTCCAGGAATAAGATGATGAGACCCTGTATCAGGGTAGTGGTGTATGAGTGGAAAGGAAGGGCCATGCATGAGAAATGCTTGAATGCAGAAATAATAATAATAATGTTCAATAATGCTGTTCAGTCATGTGTGGCTCTTTATGACTCTATTTGGGGTTTTCATGGCAAACATACTTGTAGTGATTTGCCATTTGCTTCTCCAGCTCATTTTACAGATGAGGAAACTTGAGGTAAACAGGGTTAAATAGCTTGCCCAGCACTACACAACTTGTAAATGCCTGAGGCCAGACTAGAACTCAGGGAGGTGAGTTTTCCTGTCTCAAGGCCCAGCAGTTCCTCTGCTTCACCACCTACCGTGTTTCCCCGATAATAAGACCTATCCCGAAAATAAGCCCTCCCCTTACTGTGTAAGATTCCTCTAAAATAGGCCCTCCCCCGAAAATAAGCCCTATTGAGATTGCTACTGTAGTGAAGGTGATCCCCTGCGCTACATGCTACATTACGGTACCCTCTGTATGCACCGTCCCCCCACCCTGTGAAACTCCCGCTCCAAGCTGCATCCAATCAGAGCTGCAGCAGTGAGCGTGTCATCCTGTTCTTCCCCAGTGATTTGCTTATTGAATAAAGGTACATTTTTTTGTTCACATTTACCTGTTTATTAAAATTGCTGTCAATGTTCATTAAAATAAGCCCTCCCCTGAAAATAAGCCCTCTGGTGTTTTTCTGTCCAAAAAATTAATAAGACAGTGTCTTATTATCGGGGAAACACGGTAGTTTCCATAATCATAATCATCTCCAGTATTTGTTTAGTACTTTAAGGCTTACAGATTGGTTTGCAAACATTATCTCATTTTATTCTCACAATGATCCTGAGGGGTAGCTACAATTATTATCCCCACTTTACAGATGAGGAAACTGAGGCAGAGGTTAGCTGACCAAAGTTATATAGCAAGCAAGTATGTGAGATAGTTTTTCAAATTGGGTTTTCTCTGCTCCATGTCCAAGGTTCTTTGTACCATATTGGCAAAGGATTATCTAGAGAAAGATGGAGAGCTGAGGAGGAAGAGTTAGGAGGCAGCAGAGAAACTATGCAGAGAATATACATTAACATGAGGTTGTTGAAGGAAGAAATCCAGAAACACCACAGAGGGTGGGAACAGAGATTAAATCTAAAAGTTCTTCCTGGGACTTTCCAGGTCCAGAGTGTGCTCAGCTGCTGATAACATTCACCATTTCTAGGAAACAGAAAGTGGCATTGCCTCTCCTCCTCCCCTCCCCTTCCTGTGAGGCACACTGCAGCCCCAAACTAGCTCCACAGAGATGTTCCAGGGGAAGAGGTGCCTTCCTGCTCTTGCTCCTCATCTCTTTAAGTTGAGACTCTACAGTCTTCATTACCACTGCAATATCACTTAGCCTATATTCTCTAATATAGAGATAGGGTCATCCATTTGAAGTTAGAAGGGATTTGTAGAGGCACCAAATTGAACTCCTTTATAGATGAAAATGGTGAAACCCCAAAAGGTGAAATGACTTCCCAAGTAGTCATCCAGGGAATAAGCAGCAGAACCAGGATCTGAATCCAAGTCTTTGACTTCAAACACAGCACTCTGCAATGCATCATTCTGGCCACAAACATGACAGGCACTTAATAAATGCTGGTTTGCTTGATTTCCCTCCCCCTTCCAACTCCCATTTCTCAGTTACTTTTCAACCAATTCCAGCAAGGAAGAGAAAAGGGGGGGAGAGAGGAGAGATGTGGGAGGCAGAGACCCAGAGGGAGGGACAGGGAGTGCTGGTAACTTCTTTAAATATTTATAGGAATGCCACTGAGAAAAGACAGTAGAATCATTTTGTCTTGTTTCAGAGGAGTGCAAGGTGGAATAAGCAGAAAAATTCAATACCTCCAGCTAGGGCTATTCTCCCCCAAATCCCAGAATGACTTGTCCCTCTGCTCCAGAAGCCTTCTCACAGTGTCAGCATCCACTTGGCCTCCTCCTGACACTGAATTTCTCCCCATCTGAAGAAGTCCCCCCACCAGCCAAGCTCACTTAAGACCCAACTCAGCCCCTGCTTCTCTCCACTACTTTTCTACTTTCTTCTCACCCCCCACTTTTAAAGCTCTCTTTTGTCTCTTGTATTTCCTCCATTAGAATGCAAGTTCCTCTAGATGGGGACAAACTTTGTTTTGAGGAGTTTTTTTTGCTTTGGGGGGCAGAAGCTGCTTCTATTTGTATTCCTAGTACTTAATGCAGTGAGAACAGAATAAGTACTTATTATCCATCTAGCTAGCTATCTGAGGCAGCTTGATGGCACAGTAGACTAGAGGCTTGACTCTGGACTCAGGAAGACTTGAATTCAAACCAGAACTCAAATGTAGCCTAAGTGACCCTAGGCAAGTCTTTTAACCTGGATCTGCCTCAGTTTTCTCAAGTGTAAAATGGGGTTGATAATAATAATAATACCTGCCTCCCAGGGTTAGTGAGAGGATCAAATGAGCTCATATTTGTAAAGTGCTTAGTGGTGAGGTAGAAAGGAGTGCTGGAGGCAGATGGAGCAAGCAGAATGCAAGATGTGAGATTATGAGGTAGGATGCAGGATGTGACCAGTCAGAAAAGTGATCAATGAAGATTATGCATTGCAGTCCCTCAGTGTGGACTTACCAGTGTTCTTTCACAAAGCACTCCCCAGTTACCTGACATTCCACAACAACTCTTCCCCTCCCCCCTCCTGTTCCCTTTGCTTCTCTGTATGACAAAGGCACCTAGGTCTACCTGATATTCCAGGCATTCCAGAGCTGGGATTTCCCCTCCTCTCATTCTGTAGTTCCTCTTCCCCTTATTCTATAAAATTCGATTTAAATTAGACCTTTAACCTGACCAATTGCTCTGCTTCCCTTAGGGAAGCCTATGCTTTGTCTCTCCCATGTGGAAGCAGGCCTGCTTGGGTCCATCACCCCAATAAATGCCTTTCTTTCTTTTTTTTTTGCTTTTTGGAGGGCAGTTGGCGTTAAGTGACTTGCCCAAGGTCACATGGTTAGTTTTTGTGTTTAGTGTCTGAGGTCGGATTTGAACTCAGGTCCTCCTGACTCTGGGGCTTCACTGTGCTACCTAGATGCCTCCAATAAAAGCCTTTCTTTAAATTGGAAAATTGTCCAAGTGAATTTCTTTCAGGACACCAGAACCCACACATCTCTTCTTCATCATTTCTGGTGTCACCCTAACATTCTTGAGGCACACTCTGAACCCATCACTTAGCACAATAGGAACTTAATAAATATTCTTTCCATTCCCTATCTAGTTCTTACATGTGTTTCTATGCTATTTTACATTGCTTTTAAAGTACATGGCCACTAACTCTGACTTATGTCCAAGTCTATAAGTGTTCAGTTGAGGATTGAGAAAGGGAAAGCTAACCCAGAATGAGAAGAGAATTTTACCAGGGGACTGTGTTCGGCATGTGCTGATTAGAGGTGTTTCATGGGTTAACAAGTAAACACAGATTCCCCCCAAGCCTTGATGGGAGTCCATCAAGGCAGGTACATACATTCCTCCATGCATTACCTGAATTCCATTGTTTTCAGACATGGTCAATGTGTTACCTATTTTTACCAAACTGTTATTCTCTCTCTCTCTCTCTCTCTCTCTCTCTCTCTCTCTCTCTCTCTCTCTCTCTCTCTCTCTCTCTCTCTCTCTCTCTCTCTCTCTCTCCCCCCTCCCGTGTTCATTAATTTGTTTACTTTTAGTTTATAAGATTTATTACCATAATTCCTTGAGATATAAATTTTATCTCCCTCCCTCCTCACCCCGCCCCATGGTGGCATAAAATCAAGTATAGTATCTGCAAATACTTTCACATTAGGCATGAATCAAGTTATAAAGAAGAATTGTATCAGATGGAATGAAGAATGGGAAAAAGGAAACAAAACAGAAAAAGAAAAAGGGCAGGTGGTTTGCTTCAATCTGGGTTTGAACTCAGTTCTTTCTCTGGATGTAAACATCTCTCTCCATCATGAGTCTTTTGGGGTCGACTTATGACTCTGGATTGCTGAGAAGAGTCCAGTTTATCCAAGATGGTCGTCACACATACGTTGTGTCTGTAATTGTGTACAACTTCCTCCTGGCTCTACTCTTCTCACTCAGCATCAGATAATATAAACCTCTCCAGGTAAATATGAAGTCCATTTGCTCCTTGTTTCTTATTGCACAATAGTATTTCATAACATGCATATACCACAACTTGTTCAGCCATTCCCCAATTGATGGACACCCCCTTAATTTTCGATTCTTTGCTACCACAAAGAGAGATGCTATGAATATTTTTGTACATATGGGTCTTCCTCCCATTTCTATGATCTCTTTGGGATAAAACCCTAGAAGTGGTATTGCTGGGTCAAAGGGTATGAAATTATTTATAGCCCTTTGGGCATAATTCCAGATTGCTTTCCAGAATGGTTGGATCAGTTCACAATTCCACAAGCAATGCATTAGAGTTCCAATTTGTCCACATCCTCTCCAGCATTTGTCATTTTTCAGTTTTGTCATCTTAGCCAATCTGACTGGTTAGATGTGGTACCTCAGAGTTGTTTTAATTTGCATTTCTCTAATCAATAGTGATTTAGAACATTTCATATGCTTACAAATATCTTTAATTTCTTCCTCTCTAAACTGCCTGTTCATATCCTTTGACCACTTATCAATTGGGGAATGACTTGTATTCTTATAGATTTGACTCAATTCTCTGTATATTTTAGAAATGAGGCCTTTATCAGTGACATAGGTTGTAAAAATTCTTTCCCAATTTTCCACTTCCCTCCTAATCCTGGTTACATTAGCTTTGTTTGTACAGAAGCTTTTCAAATTAATGTAATCAAAATTATCCATATTGCATTTTATAATGCCCTCTAATTCTTGTTTGATCATAAAGTCTTCCCCTCTCCACAAATCTGACAGGTAAACTATTCCTTGCTTTCTCAGATTGCTTAGAGTATCAGCCTTTATACCTAGATCATGTACCCATTTAGACTTAATTTTGGTATGTGGTGTTAGATAATGATCTATGCCCAGTTTCTGCCATACTATATTCCAGTTTTCCCAGCAGTTTTTGTCAAATAATGAGTTCTTATCCCAAAAACTGGGGTCTTTGGGTTTATCAAACAGTAGATTACTATAGTCATTGACTGCTGAGTCTCGTACACCCAATCCATTCCATTGATCCACTACTCTATTCCTCAGCCAGTACCAAGTAGTTTTGAGGACTGCTGCTTTATAGTACAGATTAAAATCTGGTATAGCTAGACCACCATCCCTAGCATTTCTTTTCATTAATTCCCTTGATATTCTGGACCTTTTGTTCTTCGAAATAAATTTTGTTACTATTTTTTCTAGCTATATAAGGTAGTTTTTGGTAAACTGATTGGTATGGCACTAAATATATAATTTAATTTAGGTAAAATTGTCATTTTTATTATATTAGCTCAACCCAGCCATGAGCAATTGATGTCTTTCCAAATAGTTAGATCTGACTTTATTTGTATGAAAAGTGTTTTGTAGTTGTGTTCATATAGGTCTTGGGTTTGTTTTGGCAGGTAGATTCCCAAATATTTTATAATGTCTACAGTAACTTTAAATGGGATTTCTCTTTCTATCTCTTGCTGTTGAATTTCATTAGAAATATACAGAAATGCTGAGGATTTATGTGGGTTTATTTTATGTCCTGCAACTTTGCCAAATTTATTTATTGTCTCAAGTAGTTTTTTACTTAATTCTCTAGGATTCTCTAAGTATATCATCATATCATCTACAAAGAGTGATAGCTTGATCTCTTCTTTGCCTAATTTGATTCCTTTGATTCCTTTTTCTTCTTTAATTGCTACTGCTAACATTTCTAGTACCAGATTGAATAAGAGGGGTGATAGTGGACACCCTTGTTTCACCCCTGATCTTATTGGAAATGCTTCTAGCTTCTCCCCATTACATATAATACTTGCTGATGGCTATAAATAGATGCTAATTATTATTTTAAGGAAGCTCCATTTATTCCTGTTCTTTCTAGTGTTCTTAATAGGAATGGATGTTGTATTTTGTCAAAAGATTTTTCTGCATCTATTGAGATAATTATGTTGTTTTTGCTAGTTTTATTGTTGATATGATACAGATGGTTTTCCAAATATTAAACCATCCTTGCATTCCTGGAATAAATCCTACCTGATCAAAGCGTATTATTCTTGTGATAAGAGGCTGTAGTCTTTTTAATAATATTTTATTTAAAATTTTTGCATCTATATTCATGAGGGAGATTGGTCTATAATTTTCTTTCTCTGTTTTATCTCTTCCCAATTTAGGTATCAGTACCATATTTGTGTTATCAAAAGAATTCGGTAGGACTCCTTCTTTACTAATTTTCCCAAATAGTTTGTAGAGTATTGGAATCAATTGTTCTTTAAATGTTTGATAGAATTCACTAGTAAATCCATATGGCCATGGAGATTTTTTCCTAGGGAGTTCACTGATGACTTGTTCAATTTCTTTTTCTGAGATGGGGTTATTTCAGTAATTTACTTCCTCTTCATTTAATTTGGGCAACCTATATTTTTGTAAATACTCATCCATTTCACTGAGATTGTCAAATTTGTGTGTATATAACTGGGCAAAATAATTCCTAATTATTGTTTTAATTTCTTCTTCATTGGTGGTAGGTTCACCCTTTTCATTTTTGATACTCATAATTTGGTTTTCTTCTTTCTGTTTGTTATCATATTGACTAAGGGTCTACCAGTTTTATTGTGTTTTTTTTTTTTTTTTTCACAAAACCAGCTTTTGGTTTTATTTATTAATTCAATAGTTTTCTTAATTTCAATTTTATTAATCTCTCCTTTGGTTTTCAGTATTTCTAATTTAGTATTTAATTGGGGATTTTCAATTTGTTTTTTTTTTTCTAGCTTTTTCAATTGCATGCCCAATTCATTTACCTCTCTTTTCTCTAATTTATTCATGTATGCACTCAGGGATATAAAACTTCCCCTAAGAACTGCCTTTGCTGCATACCACAAATTTTGGTATTTTGTCTCATTATTATCATTCTCTTGAATGAAATTACTGATTGTTTCTATGATTTCTTGTTTGACCTGCTCATTCTTTAGGATTAAATTGTTTAGTTTCCAATTAGTTTTTAGTCTGTCTTTCCATAGCCCTTTATTGCATATGATTTTTATTGAATCATGATCTGAGAATGATGCATTTATTATTTCTGCCTTTCTGCACTGAATTGTGAGGTTTTTATGTCCTAGTACATGGTCAATTTTTGTGTATGTGCCATGAACCGCAGAGAAGAAAGTATATTCCTTTTTATCCCCATTCAGTTTTCTCCAGAAATCTATCATACCTACCCTCTCTAAAATTCTGTTTACCTCCTTAACTTCTTTCTTCTTTATTTTGAGGTTGGATTTATCAGGTTCAGAGAGGGGAAGATTAAGGTCTCCCACTAGCATATTTTTGCTATCTATTTCTTCCTCTAAATCCCTTACCTTCTCTAGGAATTTGGATGCTATAACTCTTGGTGCATATATATTAAGTAATGGTATTGCTTAATTCTTGATGGTGCCTTTTAGCAGGATATAGTTTCTTCCTTATCTCTTTTAATTAGATCAATTTTTGCTTTTGCTTTATCTGAGATAAGGATTGCTACCCCTGCTTTTTTTACTTTAGCTGAGGCATGATACATTTTACTCCATCCTTTTACCTTTACCCTGTGTATATTCCTCTGTTTCAGATGTGTTTCTTGTAAAGAGCATATTGTAGTATTGTGATTTTTAATGCATTCTATCTGCTTCCATTTTATGGGAGAGTTCATTCCATTCACATTTACAGTTAAGATTATTATCTGTTTCTTTCCCTCCATCCTATTCCCTCCCCTGTTAATGCTTATATTTTTTTCCCCTTCTCCCTTCCCCTCCTTAATAGTTTTCCTTTTGACCACCACCTCCCTCAGTATTCCCTTCTTATCAGCCCCCCTCCCTTTTCTTCCCCTTCCTCCTTACTTCTTCCCTCCATACCAACCACCCCCCACCTTTCATAGCCCTTTCCCCCTCCTACTGCCTGTAGGATATTTTTATACTTAATGAAGTATGTTATTTCTTCTTCACACCAAGAGTGACAGGAACAAATCTCATGCAAAGCTCCTCTCCCTCACCTCTTTCCCTCTAATATGATATATTTTGCGTCTCTTCTCCATAGAGTCCTATGCTTAACTGGTCGTTATTCCCTCCTTGCACCAGAACCAATGAAGGAAAAGCTCATATAATACTCATCTCCCTTCCTTCTTTTCCTCTGCTATATTGTTTTTATGCCTCTTTGTGCGATATAATTTACCCTTTTCCACTTCATTCATTCTTCTCCTTCCATCGCAGTCCCTTTATAGCCCTTAATAAGATTTTTTTAAATCATCATTTTGTGTATTTTATACTCATACCCTCTACTTGCCTATAAACAGTTTGCTCTTATTAAATAACAGGGTGTGTGTGTGTGTGTGTGTGTGTTTTCCTTGTTTATGTTTCTATGTCACTCTTGCATCTCGTAACTAGAGGTTGAATTTTCCATTGAGCTCTGGCTTTTTCATCAGGAAGGTCTGGAAATCTGTTATATCATTGAATGACCATCTCTTTGCCTGGAAGAATATGCTTAGTCTCACTGGGTAGGTGATCCTTGATTGACTCGAGCTCTTTTGCCTTGTGGAAAATTATATTCCACTGTCTCTGATCTTTCAGTGTAGAGGCTCCCAAATCCTGTGCGATCCTCACTGTGGTTCCTTGATAATTTGAATTGTTTCTTTCTGGGCACTTGAAGTATTTTCTCTTTTACCTGGTAGTTGTCGAGTTTGGCCACAACATTTCGAGGACTTTTCAGTTTGGGATCTCTTTCAGGAGATATCTGGTGGATTCTCTCGATTTCTATTTTACCCTCAGGTTCTAGTATCTCAGGGCAATTTTCTTGGAGAATGTTGTCCAGACTCATTTTTTCATCATGTTTTTCTGATAGGCCTATGATTCTCAGATTTTCTCTCCTGGATCTGTTTTCCAGGTTGATTATTTTCCCATTGAGGTATTTTACCTCTTTTTCTAATTTTTCATTCTTGTTGTTTTGTTTGACTAATTCTTGGTTCCTCATAGAGTTATTTGTTTCAATTTGGTTGATTCTAGTTTTTAGCAAATCATTTTCCTTGGTTAGTTTTTGGAGCTACTTTTCCATATCATACACTTTTCTTTTTAAGGAGCTGTTTTCTTCATTATAATGTTTTTCTAATTCTGCAATTTTGATTTTAAAAGAATTATTCATTTTCTCTTCTATCTCTCCCATTTGGTTTTCAAAGTTCCTTTTGAGCTCATCTAGGAGAGCTTTCTGTCTTGGGACCTATTCTCTGTTGATGTTTCAGCTGTGGGTGTGGAGTCCACATAGTCTCCCTCTGAGTTTGGTTCCTCCCTCTGAGGATGGTTCCTCCCTCTGAGGATAGTAGGACTCCAAAGTCTTTTTAGTCTGCTTTCTACCCATTTTGAGGCAGGGCCATAGCCACGCCCTTCCTCTAGGGTTCCTAAGCTTTTACTGTTGAGGGTTTTGCCCTGGGGCAATAGTTACTATGTTTTTTGTGGGGGGAGGGTTGGAGCAGCCAGGGTTCACTCTGCCATCCTGGTCCTTGGAGGTCCTGATAGGGGCTTTTTTTTTTAATTTCTGGACTATAGAGTGGTAGTCCCAGGAGTATTTGCTGTCCTGGATAGGGGCCCTGCATTTGGTTCTTACCTTGCTCTTTCCAGTCTCAGCCTTTTGATGATATGCCTGGTAGTGGCCCTTGTGTTTGGTGGGTCAACTTGCCCCCCTCTTTAATTAGGCCTTCTCTAGGCCTGCCTGTGCATGCCACGCCTTCCCAGCATGCCTCTTATTCTCTCTCTTTTTAAAAAATCTTTTGCAAGGGATGTATCCTTAATGGGGAGGAGAAATAATAGGATTATTAAAATAACTGTAGCTCTAGAATTTGTTTGGAGTCCTTTTTTACAGGTATTTAGAAGGGATTAGCAATGAGTAAGCATTCATGGGTTCCTCCAGTGTGGGAGAAAGGGAAACCAGAGGGAATCAGGATGTTCTGGTCTTTACTATCAGGCAAAAGATAACCAACTTTATCTAGCACTATCATTGATGCTTTGCTATTTATTTTCCTGAGCTCTTTTTCTCTCTCTTCCCCCATATCAAGAGCCCCAGGAGTTAATTGCTGGCCTGGGACCTATATCCTGGACCCACCCCATCCTCTCCCTGGGGTCTTAGCAGAATTAATGAGCTACATCTCTCCATGGGATGGGAGATCTGGGATCTTTTCCTCCTCAATCACTGTAACCTCCTTCTAATACCACAATAATGTCTCTTTAGTGCCTTTCATTTCCTCCTGCACAGCTGGTGAGATTATAAGGTGGCCATTACTCTAGATCTGAGGTGTCTTTTTTTCCGAACTTCCAGAAGTCAACCATTACTTAAGATTTTGCCAGTTCCAGACCCTTGGATCTGCACCAGACTACTCAGACCAGGGAGATTTTGTTGAGTAAGAGCCCCCTATGTTCTCTCTTAAAGTATAACAGCTGCTGCCTCTGGAAAGGGGGTTTATCTCTTTTCTTTTCTCTTCTTAATGAGTTAAGTGGAGCTAGGCACTGGGCTGAGTGTTCTTTGGCATAGTGGAGCTCCAGCAGCAAGACACCTAGGAGATTTTTGTCACTGACTCAGGGTAAGTGGAAAATTTGATCTCTGGTTCTCAGAGAGGGGTTTTAGCAGTTAGCAAAAAGGAGGTTTTGTCTCCTGTTGATGGAACAGACAAGAATCTCTGGGTGAGATGGTGTGGGGAAAACTGTAGATGGAGAGGTAGGGGGGAAAAACAAAGAAACAGAAGGGAGGGAAAAGACAAAATGAATCACACAAAACAGTGTACACTCAAGTACTATAAACAAAATCTTGTTAAATGAGAGAGGAAGAGAAAAAAGAGAAGCAAGTCACACAGACAAAGAGATAGCCTTAAAGAGAGACAGAGATAAACAGATCAGAATAGAAAGTTTGAGAGAAATAAAAAGAGTAGAGGAAAATGGAGGCATGTATGCAAAGAGATGATTAGATAGCTAGATAATGAAGATTCTTTCATGGGTGGGATGGAGGGAGACAGAGACAAAAAAAATAGCTAGATCCCACAAGGAAGGGACCTTCAAAAACATAATAGACAGTCATTAGTCAAAGAAGAGTACATTGCCCCAAGGTTAAGTGTTGCTTACTGCATTCAGTACCCTTCCCCCCTCAATCTGATTTATGAAACAATCTCAACCTCTTACCTCTGAGATTCGGCCTAACCAGCCTCCTTCTGCCTCTACCATGTCCCAGCTCTTCCCACCTTAACTCCAAAGACCAAGAACTTCTTTGATTCCATGTGAACCTAATCATCATGAACATGTGCCCTCTGCATTCAATTTACTTATTTGTTTTTTTTTAATCTTTCATTTTCCTTCAGGTTTTTTTCCATTACTTTGCTGCTCTGGCTCTCCAACTGGACCAAAGGCTTTTCAAATGCATGGATCATGACTTCCATTTCTTTAGTCTGGATCATTTTAGTGGATTGGCATATAGTATGAAAGAGAATTTCTAAAGCAGTAGCTTGCCAAAAGAGAAAATTCTATTCCTCAGGCTCAGATCAAATGACTAAATCTATCCATTTGCCCCAAGTTTGTAGACTGGTTATAAGAAACAACAGGGTAAAAGTGTATGAATGATGCTGTGTCAGGCATTCCTGGTCCCAGAAAAACAAATGCCAAGCAGATATCCCATACACATGTACTCCTGCTCATGAACTTCATTTTCTTAAACAAAGGATTTTTTTTTTACCATTATAATTTTTTTGGTAATATCTCTGTCATCTAAAAAGAGCAGATGGTAGAAAAAGAGGGGGGAACACAGCGTATGTTGTCCCCTTTACTAAACCTATTATTCAGGACATCTTGGGTTTTCTTACCCACATTTACAAACTTCTTATCAAAAGGGTAGAGGATGGTGATGATAGTTAACAGAGTTGAAAGAATGACTACCCATATGTGATATAACATTGTATCTATGGAAAGTGGGTGTCAATAGAGAAGTAGGTGAATGAAACTGCATCACTAAATAAGAAAATGCCCTTATTGCTGTGTTTTGACAAGTTCCCAGGCACAAAAAACAAATTTTAAACATCTGAGAAATTTCTTAACTCTCTATTTCTCTGTCTGTCTGTCTCTCTCTCTCTTTCTCTCTCTGTCTCTCTCTGTCTCTCTCTCTCTCTCATTTTCCAGATTCCAGAGCAAAGCTAGACCATGAATAATAAAAGCTCCCCTGGAGGTTTTATCCTCCTGGGCTTCTCTGAACACCCCAGGTTAGAAAAAACTCTCTTTGTGATAGTACTGACTTCCTACTTCATGACTCTGCTTGGAAACACACTCATCATCTTACTGTCTATCCTGGACTCCAAACTCCACACTCCCATGTACTTCTTTATTTCCAACCTCTCGTTCCTGGATCTCTGCTTCACCACAAGCTGTGTTCCCCAGTTACTGTCCAACCTCTGGGGTCCAGAGAAGACCATCAGCTTTAATGGCTGTGCCATTCAGCTCTTTGTGTTCCTGGCCCTAGGGACCACTGAGTGTATCCTCCTGGCTGTCATGGCCTTTGACCGCTATGTGGCAATTTGCCAACCTCTCCATTATGCCATCATCATGCACCCCCGCCTTAGCCAGAGACTAGCAACTATAGCCTGGCTCATCGGACTATTGGAGTCTGTGCTCCAGACACCACCCACTCTTCGTTTACCATTCTGCTCCCACAGAAGAGTAGATGACTTTGTATGTGAAGTCCCAGCCCTCATCCGCCTTTCCTGTGAGGACACCACCTACAATGAGATCCAGATGGCTGTGGCCAGTGTCCTCATCCTGGTTGTGCCACTGACTCTCATTTTGGTGTCCTATGGTGCTATTGTCCAGTCTGTGCTAAAGATTAGCTCAGCAGTAGGACGGAAGAAAGCCTTTGGCACCTGCTCCTCCCATCTCCTGGTGGTCTCCTTCTTCTACAGTTCTGTCATCACTGTCTACCTCCAACCCAAGAACCCCTATGCTCAGGACAGAGGAAAATTCTTTGGTCTTTTCTATGCTGTGGGGACACCTGCACTAAATCCTCTCATATATACCCTGAGAAACAAGGAGGTAAAGGGAGCATTTGGGAGGCTGTTGGGAAAGATCAAGCAACCAGGGGAGAGCTGAGACATTAAGACTGAGAGGTTTCTGGAGTTAGAGGGATGTTTCCAAACTTTTCATTTTCATCTGGAATTTCAACTGCCCCAACCAACTCAACACATAATCTCGAGATTGGGGAAGGGCTCTGTTTGGGATGAGAATCTGCTACATATATGAAATCATGAGATATATAATTTCATTTTATTTTTCTTCTCTATCCTGTATGCATCTTTTTGCTTTCCCTGTCTTCATGTGAATTTTTATCCTATATAATATTCCCTGATTTCTCTAGCTCTGTTTTAACTGGTCACCTCTTGCCATTTCTGTCTTCTATCTCCAACTACCATCTCTTTCTCTGTTACCACATGAATTTTCTTTGATCTGTGTGACCCTACACAAGTTACCCACTCTGTAGACCTATCTCCTCATCTGCAAAATGAAGGAAATGGGTTAGATGGCCTCTGAATTCACTTCAAACTTGAAATCTGTGATCCTTTGTGCCTGTCAACTTTTTCAGTGATATCTACATTTTTATTCCTTTTTTCTGCTTCATGTTTTTCCTCTTTTACTCCTTTAGTTTTCTCACCTTAATTTTACAGATTCACAGATAGTCTCTGGGCATAGATACAAACTATCTAATTTGACTGGTACTGGCCAAAAATACTCAATAAGCTATATACAGACTTTTCTTTTTTCCTTTTATTTAGCTTTTATTTTTTAACTCAATTTTGTTTTTACTTCTGAATTCTTTTTCTCCCACTTACCCTTTCCCAAGGCATTGAGAAGGTAAGAAAAACAAAACCTGTTATAAATATGTATAATCAAACAAAATAAATTCCTGCATTAGCCATACCCAAGTAAAGGAAATATGCTTCAGTCTGCACTCTGAATCCATTAGTTCTCCACATGAACCTGGGTGGTATCTTTCATCATGAGCCCTTTGGAATTGCAGTTGATTCCATCATATTGAATAGAGTGTCTGAGGCTTTCAAAGATGTTTGTGTTTGCCATCTTGTTATCATTGTGTACATTATTGTCCTGGTTCTGCTCACTTCACTTAAAATCAGCTCATATGATTTGCAAGTCCTTCTGAAACCATTCCCTTCACTATTTCTTACACCACAATAATCACATTCATAAATATACCCATGTCTCAATTTTTGGGTAGCCCCTTGATCTCCACTTACTTGTAGACTGGAGACATTGGACACAACACAAAGAGCTGCAATAAACATTTTTGTACATATGCATACTTCTTTTTGTTATAATCTCTTTGGTATCCAACCTTTCTCACAGGTTTTAAATAAAGGAGAACCAATCTTTTCACTGAAAATGTTAAAGTTGGAAAGGATCTAAAAGATTATCTAGTTCAACCCCCTTATTTCACAGATGAGGAAAATGAGTCTTACAGAGAAAAAAAATGATTGTATGAGTGATTACCCAAGCTCAAGACAGCTAAGCTGTATGGAGGATAGAGAACTTGCCTTTGAGTCAGAAAGACCTGAATTCAAATCCTTCCTTAAACACTAAAGTAACCCTGTGACTCTGGGCAAATCACTGAACCTCTCTCAGCCTGTTTCCTCATCTGTGAAATAAATGATGGGGTTGAATTCAATGACCTCAAAGACCCCTTCTAGCTCCAAATCTATGATCCTAAGTAGTAGCACCATGAGTCAATATCTGCTTGCTTCCAGGCTCATTACTATTCCAATGTTCAATAACTAGCATTTATATAACACCTAAGATATGTATATATTATCTCATTTGATCCTAACAACACCCTGGAAGGTAGGTGCTATTATTATTGCCATTATGCAGATGGAAAAACCTGATGCTGACAGAAGTTTAGTGACTTGCCCAGGATCACACAACTAATATCTGAGGCAGGATTTGAAGTAAGGTCTTCCTTACTACAAGTCCAGCACTCTATCTATTATAACATCTAGCTGCCTGAAGCACAGAAAACTTCACTAACTTGCTTAAGATCACATAGGAAGTCAGGAAGTCTAAAGCCAAGCCTCTTACCTCCCAACATAACCCTTTCCCTATTGTACCTGCCTACTTTTAAACAATAACCAAATTCCCAACTATTATATGGTATAGGGTCATATAATGAAGGATAAGGGGAGAGTCATATGATCTCTTGCCATTCTGCTGTATGAAACGCCTTCAGAATATTTCGAAGGGCATAAGTATAAATGCAAAAGTCTAACACAATTTCTAAAAAGGCTACTGCTTAGAAGTTTCTCTAACCAGACTTCACTAGATAGCCTGATAATACGGATTCTCTTGCCCTCTGCTGGTCAGGTAAGGTATGGCACCTGGAATTCCTTCCTAGCCCAGGGCTTGATTCTCAGTGTGATTTGGTTCATGAGTTGATCTCTGATCCTCCAAACTATTGAGAAAAATCAAAGGAACCTTTATGTGGACTTGCCCCTTACTTTTTTCTTTTGGTGTTGTTGGCATTGATCTTCCTCTTTAAGGGTATAAATAGTGCCCTTTCTAATGTGGTTCATTGAGACTACTGTATTTTAAAGAGGCTCTAAAAAGATATTTGCCTGAAAAAATTTGCTGTCTCACCCAAGACTGAGAGTGTTGTCGTCTGGCTTGCAGGACGTAGGTTTTTGCTACTGCTATTGTTGCTGTTGTTGTTTTTGTTGTTGTTCAGTCTTTCAGTCATGTCTGAGTCTTCCTGACTCCATCTGGGGTTTTCTTGGGAAAGATACTGAAATGGTTTGCCATTTCCTTCTCCAGCTCATTTTACAGATGAAGAAACTGAGGCAAATAGGGTCAGGTGACTTGCCCAGGGACACACAGCTAGGAGGAAAATAGAAGGCCACAACTCAGACCCTATGACTATTCTTGAGCCTTACAAGAGACATCTACTTAGCTTTCTCTCTGTGCCTTTTGCCACTACTTTAGACTTCATTGTTGTTTTGATTTCTTTTTCAGTCCGTCAACTAGCACTATGATAAGTACTAAAGATACAAAGAGAGGCAAAAAATTATCCTTAGTCTCAAGGAGGTCATAGTCTCTTTGAAGAGATAACATGCAAACACCTGTGTAAAACAAAAAATATGTAGGGTAAATTGAGACTAGTCTCAATGGGAAAGCACTAAGATTAAGTGAGACTGGGAAAGGCTTCTCACAGAAAATAGGGCTTCAGTTGAGACTTGAGAAGGCTAGGAAATACAGATGAGGAAGAAGAATATTACAGGCATGACAGAGAATAACCAAAAATGATCAGTTAAGATGGAATGTTCCAGGAACATTCCATAACCATAAAGAGGCCAGTGTCCCTGGGTTATAGATAATGTGAAGCAGAATCAAGTGGAAGAAGACCAGAAAATGGAGGCAGTGCCAAGATGGAGGAGTAAAGATAGGAACTCACCTGAATTCTTCTAAATTCCCCTCCAAACAATTTTAAAATAATGCCTCAAATCAAAATCTAGAATGCTAGAACCAGCAAAAGATTGGGGAGAAATAACTTTCCAGCCCAAGACAATTTAGGAGGTTGGCAAGAAAGTTCTGTGTCTCAGGGGTGCTGGTCAGGCCTGCCATGAAGTGTAATACAGGTCATGCACTGGCAAGCCAGCAGAAGGCACTGGGGCTGGCTGCAGGGGTACTAGCAGCAGCTTGGGGTGCTCTCAGTCCATACACAGTAAGGGTGTTGGAAAACTGCACAGAAAGAGATTACAGAAAAAGCCTTTGATGGCACTGGGTAACAAAATGCACTGACCCTTTTACATTGCCCATACACAGTTCCAGTGACAGTCCCAGGGCAAAAGGAGAACTAGTGCATGAGGGGAGCAGGAGCTCTGCCCATAGTTATCCAACAGAGAAAAGTGCTTGTGTTTGCTCACAAGGGAACAGAGACCCTGGTCTCGGGTCCAAGGCAGAAAGGACCACCAGCAGTAGCAACTCTAGGAGAGCAGGAGCCCATCTCATTTCCAGGAACATAAAAAAATGATAGCACTTGCACCTGAAGAAAAAAGTAGGGTCTCTGGTCACAGTTCCAGGTGGAGAAGAGTGCTTGTTGTCACATACAAATGAGAGCACAGGCCAGGAGAGTAGTGACCACACCTCTTCTTAGATCATACCACCTGGGAAGAACTAAAAACCTACAAACCCACAAAGTATACTCTGAAAAGAGCAGCAAGAAAGACCTGAAGATTGGGAAAGTGCCTCTTCCACCCTGGGAGCAGAGCTCAGCTAAATTATAAATCAAGTGAGAGACTGTGAAAATGAGAGAAAAAAAAATCTGACCATGGAAAGTTACTCTCTTTTTTTTTTTTTTTTTTGCCTTTTGGATGGCAATTGGGGTTAAGTAACTTGCCTACAGTTATACGGCTAGTTTTTTTGTGTGGGTATTAAGTGTCTGAGGCCAGAACCAAACTCCCGTCCTTCTGACTCCAGCGCCGGCACTTTACTCACTGCGCCACCTAGCCGCCCCAAGTTACTCTCTTTTGATCAAGACACAAATTAGAAGACAACAAAGTCAAAAATGCTGCATATAAAGCTTCAAAAAAATATATGAATTAGTTACAAAACCAAAATGAATTCCTGGAAGCTCTCAAAAAGGATTTGAGAATTCAAATAAGAGAGGTAAAGTTAAAATTGGGAAAATAAACAAAAGTGAAACAAAAAAAATTTAAGAAAAGAAAGTCAACAGCTGGGTAAAAGAAGCACAAAAATGACTGAAGAAAATAACAGCTTAAAAAACAGAACTGGCTAAATGGAAAAAGAGGTACAAGAATTCACTAAAGAGAACTCCAGAAAAAGGCAAACCAGCCCAATGGGAAAACAGGAACAAAACTTAACTGAAGAAAATACATCCTTAGAAGTTAGAATTAGATAAGTGAAAGTTAATGATTCCATGAGGCATCAACAAATAATGAAACAAAATCAAAAGAAATGAAAAAATAGCAGAAAATATGAAATATCTCATTGGTAAAACAACTAACCTGGAAAAGATATCAAGAAATTATTTGAAAATTACTGGACTACTTTAAAACCATAATCAAAGAACCTAAACATTACATTTCAGGAAATTATCAGGGAAAACTGCTCTGATATACTAGAACCAGAGGGCAAAATAGAAATTGAAAGAATCCACCAATCACCACCTGAAAGAGATCCCAAAATGAAAATTACCAGGAATATCATATCCAAATTCCAGAACTCCAAAACAAGTTAAGGAGAAAATATTGCAAAGAACCAAAAAGAAACAATTCAAATATCATGGAGCCACAGTCAAGAAAACATAAGACTTAGCAGCTCATACATTAAAGAATTAGAGAGCATGGAATGTGATGTTCCAGAGAGCAAAGGAAAAAAAAAAAAACTCCATCAAAACTGAGTACAATCCTTCAGGGGGAAAATGGATATTCAATGAAATAGAGGATTTTCAAGTATTTGTGATGAAAAAACTAGAGCAAATCAGAAAACCTGACTTTCAAATACAAGACTCAAGAGAAGCACAAAAAAAAGTCAACAGGAGAGAAAAATCATAAGAGATTCAATAAGGTTAAACTATTTACATTCCTACATGAGAAAATGATACTCATAACTCCCAAGTACTTTATTATTATTAGGACAGTTAGGAGTATATGTAGACTAAGTGTGAGTTATGAGTTTACTGTGATGGGATAATTTAAAAAATAAAATGAAATTAAGGGGTGAAAAAGAGGGATCCACTGGGAGAAGGGAAAAGAGAAAATAAGAATGCAATAAATTATCTCACATAAAAAAAGGTGCAAAACAATAGAGTTTTTACAGTCGGGGAGAAGATGGGAGTGACAGACAATGCTTGAACCTTACTATCACCAAAATTGCCTCAAAGAGAGAATAACATAAACACCCAGTTGGGTGTAGAAAACTTGCTTACCCTACAGGGAAGTAGGAGGAAAGGGAATAAAAGAAGGGAGAGGGATGGATAAAAGGGGTGGCTGATTAAGGGAGGCAGAGGTCAGAATCAAAATAGATTTTTGAGAAGGGACAGATGAGAGAGATAAACAGAAGAAAAAACAAGAAGAAAAATGCCCAGTAACCATAACTGTAAGTGTGAACAAAATGAACTCACACATTAAACAACAGAATGGTTTAAAAAAGCAGAATCTGACAATATGTTGTTTATAAGAAACACACTTGAAACAGAGACACACAGAGTAAAAATAATTGACTGAAACAAACTCTATTATGCTTCAACTGAAGTGAAAAAAAAAAGTTAGGGGTAGCAACCATGATTTTAGACAGAGTAAAAGCAAAAATACACCTAATTGGAAAAGACAAAGAAAGAAATGACATTTTGCTAAACAGTACCACAGATAATGAAGTAATATCGATACCAAACCCATATGCATCAAATGGCATAGCATCCAGATTCTTAGGAAAAGTTAAATGAGTTATAGGAAGAAATAAACAATAAAACTAAACTAGTGGAGTACCTTAACTCTCCCCTCTCAGAACTAGATAAATCTAACCAAAAAAATAAACAAGAAAGAAGTTAAAGAAATGAATAAAATATTAGAAAAGTTAAATATGATAGACCTCTGGGAAAAAAAACTGAATGGGAATAGAAAGGAATATATCTTTTCCTCCACTGCCATGGTACTTTCACAAAAATCAACCATTTATTAAGACATAAAAACCTCACAACTAAATTCAGAAATGCAGAAATACTAAATTCATTCCTTTCAGATCATAATGCAATAAAATTGCATTCAATAAAGGATTGTGGAAAGATAGATTAAAAAATAATTGGAAACTAAATGACCTTAAACTAAAGAATTAGTAGGTCAAAGAACAAATCAGAGAAACATCAATAATTTGATTAAGAAGAATGACATCAATAAAATAAAGAACAGAGATCAACAAAATGGTTATGCAACTGCAAAAAAAGAACTAGAAAAAGAACAAATTAAAATACCCAATAAAACACCAAACTGAATATCCTGGTAGTCAAAGGAGAGATTAATAAAACTGAAAGTAAGAAAATCATTTAGATAAATAAATAAAAGTAGGAACTGGTTTTAGTTTTTTTTAAATAATAAAAAGATAAATCATTAATTAATCTGATTTTTTTTTAAAGAAAACCAACTTGTCAAAAATGAAAAGGATGAATTCACCACCAATGAAAAAGAAATTCAAGCAATTATTAGGAGCTATTTTGCCCAATGAAATGCCAATAAATCTCTATCTAAGTGAAAAGAAAGAATATTTATAAAAATATCATTTGCCCAGATAAACAGAAGAGAAATTCCTAATAAATACTGATGCAAATATTTTTTTAAATAAAATACTAGCAAGGAAATTACAGCAATATACTACAAAGATCATATACTATGACTATGTGGATATTAGTACCAGTAAAGAAGGGTTAGTTCAACATTAGGAAAACCATTGGTATAATTGACTGTATCAATAACAAAAACAACAAAAATCAAATGATTATCTCAATAGATGCAGAAAAAGCTTTTGACAAAATATAGCACTCATTCTTTAAAACTCTAGAAAGAATGGGAATAAATGAAGCTTTCTTTAAAATGATAAGTAATATTTATCTAAACCCAACATCAATTATTATCTATAATAGGTATAAACTAGAAGCCTTCCCAATATAAGATCTGGGGGTGAAGCAAGGATGTCCATTATCACCACTATTATTCAATATTGTACTAGACGTGCTAGCTATAGCTCTAAGAGAAGAAAAAAACTGAAAGAATTAGAATAATCAGCAGAGGAACAAAACTATCACTTTTTACAAATAGTAGGATGGTATCCTTCGACATTCTCAGATTACCAACCAAAAAACCAGTTGAACAATTTCAGCAACAGTTAACAATTTCAGCAAAGTTACAAGATATAAAAACCCAACAGAAATCATCAACATTTTTATATATTATCAACAAAGTCCAACAGGAAGAGATAAAATAAGGAATTCCATTTAAAATAATTGTAGACAGCATAAAATACTTGGAAGTCTATCTTCCAAAACAAATCTAGGACCTATATGAATACAATTCCAAAATACTTTTTACACAAATAAAGTCAGATCTAAACAATAGGAAATATATTAATTGCTCACAAGTAGGCCAAGCCACTATAATAAAAATGACAATTCTAACTAAATTAATATACTTATTCAGTGCTATACCAATCAAACTACCAAAAAATATTTTATAGAGCTAGAAAAAGTAATAACAAAATCTATCTAGAAGCACTAAAGGGCAAGAATATCGAGGGAATTAATTTTTTTTTTAATGCAAAGGAAGGTGACTGAGCCATACCATCTTTCAAACTGTATTACAAAGTGGTAATCACAAAAAAAGAAAAAAAAAACAATATGCCACTAATTTTAAAATAGAGTAGTGGAGGTGCAAAATACACAGTAGGAAACAACCATAACAATCTCATGTTGAATAAACACAAAGATCCAGATAGTGAACAAAAATTCACTATTTGACAAATCTGCTGGGAAAACTGGAAAGCAGCTTGACAGAAACTAGGTAAAGACCAATATCTCACACCATATACCAAGATAAGGACAAAATGGGTACATGATTTAGTCATAATTGGTGATACCATAAGCAAATTAAGGGAGCATTGAATAATTTACCTGTCAGGTCTATGGATAAGGGGAAAATATGTTACCAAGCGAGAGATAAAGAGCATTATGGGATGTAAAATGAATATTTTTGATTACATTAGACTAAATAGGTTTTACAAAAATAATACCAATGCAGCCAATATTAGAAGGCAAGAAGAAAACTGGGGGAGTGGGTGATTTTACAGAAAGTTTCTCTGATGAAAGCCTCAACTTTCAAATGGAAAAACGTGAATTTAAAGAACTCGAGGTACCATCTCACACCTATCAGACCAGACTGGCTAATATGACAGAAAAGAGAAATGACAAATGTTGGAGGAAATATGGGGGAATTGAGATAGGAATGCATTATTAATGGAGTTGTAAACTGATCTAACAATTTTGGAGAGCAATTTGGAACTATGACCAAAGGTCTATAAAATTGTCTATACCATTTGACCCAGAAATAACACTGCTAGGTCTATATCCCAAAGAGATCATAAAAAAGAAAAAAAGGATCTATTATATAAAATATTTATAGCATCTCTCTTTGTGGTGGCAAAACATTCATAACTGGGGTATGCCCATCAACTGGGGAGTGGTTGAACAAGTTGTGGTATTTGAATGTAATGGGATACTATTGTGCAATAAGAAATGATGAGCAGGCAAATTTTAGACAAACTCAGAAAAACTTGTATGAAGTGATGTAAAGTGAAATGAGCAGACCTAGGAACATATTGTACACAGTAATAGCTACTTTGTGTGATGATCAACTATGAATGACTTAACTCTTCTCAGCGATATAGATAAGTAAAGCAGATGAATAATAAATAATACAAAGCAGATAAATAACTGGTGGAATCTGAATGCAGATTGAAGCATACTATTTTCACTTTATCTTTTTGTGGGTTTTTTGCTTTATGTAGAGATAACTTGAGTGGTTTCTTAAGCCAGCTCTAAATTGACACACTAGCCTGAGAAAGTGTGATATGTAAACATGGTCTAGGCGTGATTGTCAAACAATCCCTTTATTGATACCATGAACAAGGTTTTTATAGAGAAGTTAAACAAAGAAGGTAATTATAGGTCACTTGGTTTTCTTAATACTCTTTGTTTAGTAAAGTAATGATGTCAACTATGAGGCCTTGAAAATAACCAGGTCCTATAGTATAGTATCAAAAAATGTATAAAAGGCAGCGAACATCTTCTGGCAATAATCCCAGAACAGGGTACACACCACCACCCCCCCAGGATCACAGGATATCAGAAAGGCTCTGATAACGGCTGCTTCTCAAGGGAAAAAACCAAGACCAGTGACTTTGCACTGGCCATGGTGAAAACCCAGAGCAAACCTATCTAGGACCAGCCTGATTCCTGGATCAAATGTTTTGGCTCCCTTCATCTCTCCCTTTTTTGTTAAATAAATTAAGGGCATGTACCTCAGTGCCTAAAACCTTGACATCACAGGACATCATTTGTAATAATACATAGCACAATTATATAGAAAATTAATATAAGAAGCAAGTGTATACCAAGACCCAGTATGATCTGAAATGGAGAAGTTTTCTTAAATGTATCAATAATTGCCTTTGCTACTTCTTCTGGGTCAATCCCAGGGATCTCACTATGTTTAATATCCTAGAAAATCTGATGGAAAACCTTTATTTACAATGGTGATATTGGAATCAAGCCTTGTTCCCATTAAGCAGGCTCTAATCCTGTCCTAGGTAATGATGGTCTGGGAGGAGTAATATAATCTGAGGGTGACACAGAGAGATATACATCTGCCACTTGTAGAGATAACAGAGTCTTAAGGGTCTCTACCTCATCTCCTATACCCAGTATAGACTGTTCTAATTTTTCAATTTTAGTCCAGGTAAGATAAAAAATTATGCTAGTTCTACAACATACTGGACAGTATGAATTGTGGATTGTAAAGTTATAGCCAAAAAATGTAACAAAGGAAACTAAAATACTAAAGTTATGTGTCAAATAATAGTAGCCCTATGAAATGCTTTTTTATGTTTTAAAGCCTCACTGATCAACCTAAGCTATGCTCTAAGCTATGTTCTTCTGCAGATTGGTACAAAGCATAAGATACACTTAGTGAGAAAAGACAGCAAAAAATGGTAATAACATACTGATGACCATAGAAATACATGGTATGAGATTACAATTTTTACAAGTAAAATTCCAATATAAATCCTTATTCTAAAAAGTTATTTTCCTACATCTGAGTTAATAATGATTTCAAAGATACAAAGAAATAATACAATAATCAATATAGGTAAGATATGTAAAAACATAGACATCAAATTAAAAGGAGATAATTTTAGCAATGCTGATATTGTTGGCAATGTTCCTGGATCAATTCCAGAGCAATGATAATTCTGAGCATTTTTTTGATATAATTTGTAATATTTTAATCATGCCAAGCACTGAGAAGTTGGGTGTAGAGAACTTTCAGGAGTCCCCCAGCTTTGCTAATGAAATGTTCCCCTCCCCTATATTATTACCTGAAAGGTTGCAGGGCAGACAAGCAGGAGAATGTATATATGTAGAGAACTTTTTGGGGTTCCTTGACCTTGCTAAAGGTATATTACCCTGCCCTATACAGTTACCTGCAAGGTTACAGGGCAGATAAGAAAGAGGCCATGTAATCTTTTTTTTTGTTTGTTTAAGCCTTCTGGATATGGTCCTAGGATATTACCCTAATAAATAACTAACCTTAAGCAAGGGTAAATAGTAAACAAGATTAAGGGAGGGTCCTTCTACATTGTCTGCATTCCTTTGGGTCACCTAGAGGGAGGATCTTTGTACATTGTCTACATTCTTTTGGGGTATCTACATTATTTGGGGGGTGGGCATATAAACTCTGTGAGCCCCTTGCATCTTTGGCTCTGTATGAAATGGTCCTGTAATAAACAGACTGTTGATTACACCCCTCTCTCGTTATTCTCACCACTCACTAGCCCACCAACTGTGCTGGCTGCAGTAGTTGGGCATATATTTTGTCCCAAAAGACATTAGAATCAGAGCTAATATAAGGTAAAAGAGTTACACAACTATATGTAAATACATAATCACATCTAAGTAACAGTTGAGTTTTAAAGCTTTTAAATCATAACCTAACATACAATACATTAGGTTCTAATACATTGATCTTATACAAAAAGTCCTTATCTAATATCATGTAGTGTCTTAAAGGCTACAGAAACATTTTATGAAAATTCATTAACATATTATGCAGTTTTTTGGATTTTTTTAAGTAGAGAAATTGTAGACACAGTGGTTGAAATTATCAATAATAGTACAATAATAATAGGGCAGTGAGTCTAGGAACAAGAAATCTGACAAGAATAATAAGTCTAACAATAAGTCTGACAATGACAAGACCTTATCCCCCCTTATTAAAGATCAGAAATTTTATGTAGTGTATATCCCCTGATGTAGATGCCAAACATGAATTAAAATTAGTTGGAAAAAGCAAAAAATATACATTAAGTAAAAGCACAATTAATACAAGTAATATTCCATACATGGGGATAAGTGTATCCATAATTACATGGGTTTCAAACTAATATTCTTTGCCAATTTATTCAAAAATTGAACAGTTTATATTTCACTCAGTAAGGAAATAGAAGACATGGTTGCTGATATTAAAAGGGAGGCTATGGCAATTAGTCCCATGATTAAAAGTCCAGAAGTCACTTTTTTTTTCTTTTTTTTTTTTTTTAAAGCAATCGGGGTTAAGTAACTTGCTCAAGGTTACAAGGCCAGTTATTATTTCCGGGTGTGGTGCTGAGTATCTGAGCCCAGATTTGATCCAGGTCATCCCGACACTGGAGCCGGTGCTCTTACTCGCTGAGCCACCTGGCCGCCCCTAAGCAATTGGGGTTAAATAACTTGCTCAAGGTTACACGGCCAGGTGTTTCTGGGTGGGTGCTAAGTGTCTGAGCCTGTGATTCGATCTCCAGGTCTTCTCAAACACTGGAGCCGGTGCTTTTACTCGCTGTGCTACCTGGCCACCCCAAAGTCACTTTTTTCTAAAGAGTGTGGTTCCACTAATACATTGTGTAAAGGTAAGTTAAGCAGGTAATAGTCCATTGGAGGGTAGTATTATCTTGTGAAAATGTGAGACAGTAAATCACTTCTTCTTGGGCTGTCTTTGTGCAAGAGGTCTCCTGATCTTTTTTTCTCTGAATTCTCTGCATCTGCAAGATGGGTCGTGGAACACTCTTGGACATTCCATTCTCACAGATGGAATTATCACATTCTCTGATAAAAATGACAGAGCTTCTCCCCCCATAGTTAAGGGTCAGGTCCTACCCAGTTCTTGTCTGGGGAATTCTCCACAAAGAGTGTGTACTTTTTCAAACTTTTTCTGCTGGTGTATACTCATTTTTAGTGATGCTTAAAATTTTTTAGGGTGTATAAGGCAGTAGTTAATTGCCTTCATGGTGTATTGGTCCAAGTCCCTCCTTTTTATTTTTTGTAGATAGGTTTTACTTATATAAAAGCTGGGAGTAGGAAACAGTATGTCAAGTTTGAGTAATAGCTATACCAGTTTGCCTAGAATGAAAAGGAGTAACATTAAGTATGGCATGGTAAGTTTGGACTAGAATGGATAAAGTTTTAAAGGCTGGACTTAAGAACTTTATTTCATCTGTCAAGTATAACTTAACCAATGGGATTATGAGGGTTATGTCTGTAATTAATTTTATTTTTTAAATGATCACAAAAAGATTGAAATAAATTGTTAGTGGCAGGAACATTATCAGCATTCGGTTGTGTCAGAATGCCTATTGAAGCAAAAAACAGTAACATATGGTTGAGCACATTTTTTACTTCACCCTCTGTCTGAAGGGAAGCAAAAGTAAAAGATGAAAAAAGTATCAATTATAATATGCATATATGATAACGTGTGAAAGGGAGGATAATGAGTTACATCCATCCTATGTGGGTCAACGAGGAGTTGGGGAGGAGTAATAAAGGCAACACATTGAGTGCAGTTTTTAATGAATCTGTCTAGCTTGTTCCCTAGAAACATGGAATTATTTACATAGAGTATATGCATTTTGATAAAAATAAGACTAAGATAATGTAGTTATAAGAATATTTGGGGGAAAAGTTGGAAAAACTTGAACTTTTGATTAATAGTAGCATTATTCAGATAAAGAGGCCTAGGAAGTGAAGAATGAACTGCAATATAGGTAGTGGCCTCTATCTTATAAGAGCTTGTAACTTCTGAAAAAGGTTAAAAAGATCTGTATTCTAAGTGTGTTTAAGTTTAACAGTATCAAATATGTTGGCATATGTATACAGAATATTTGCTATCTGACTCAATAGTAAAGGGAAAAGAAAAAATCATTTAACAGTAATATCATAGCTAAAAGCTTTGTATCATAAGCAGGAGTAAAGTGAGTAATAATAACTTTATGATTAGAATCAATGTAGTAAGCTATATTTCTAGTGTTAAGATTTATAAATGATCATCAAACTTTTGTGAGAGAAAAGAAAAAAAATTGTTAAAATTTTATAACCTAATAGTTCTGTATATACTTTAGAGCACAACAGACTTTTAAAATTGAGATTATTAAGACTAAGTTGGTATAAAACTTTTCTTAAGTAACAAATTCCTGAAGTATTATTAATATACTAATTTTCTAGTTGATTGCAGAATTCTTTAGATATTAAAAGTGTTTTAGTCAAAAAAAGATATAGTAAATTAATCTGATCACAGTACTTTAAAAGCTATTGATATTAGAATCTTCTTGAGGTGAGCATTAAGTAGTTAAAAAATTTCTTTCACCAAATAATGGCTCATAGCCAATTACAATTAAACTTTTTATTCCCATGGAGCTGTAATAAACAATAAAGGTTTACTAGGTTTCTCCTACATAAAGAATTTCATTTAACATTTTTCTTTCTCAAATTTAACTTGTCCTTGTGTAAAAGCCAAATTATTAGAAATCTTTTTAATATTTTGCAAGTTTCTTAGCAAGTTACAATTAAAACAAGTTCCTTTCTCAGGCTGAATGACCTTGCCTCTACAGATACAGATCCATGGGCTTTTGGCGGTTTTACAACGTAAGATTGATATGGATTCTAAGCAGGAAAGACTGGGGGGTTAATGCTTATTCCCCTACATTGATAACTCTCACACATGGAGAAGGAATGTTCTGAATGGACAGAATCCAAAACAAAGTTTTCACCCAGTCTCCTCCTTTCTACATACATTAATCAATCAACAATTTTAAGTTTTTAGCATAAAAACAATAAAATAACTCAATAATCTTACTAGTTCCAAATAATTGATAATCAAATTGCATATATAAACATTATAAGATGTAAGTGACATAACTTTTTTTAAACAAGATCTTTGTCTTTTACTTCCAACAAAATTAGGATTAAAATTTTGCTTATCTGACACTATTTCTGGCTTACAATGATCCCCACATGACATTATGACATTAATTTATTTCCAAATCATCACTTGCAAAAATTAATGATAAAAATTGGGCTTATGGAGTGCAGAAGTTTTTCTCATCTCCTCACAGCTGCAGAGCCTGATAGTGGATGTCAGGGTTTGAATTAGAGAAGTCTATCTGCTTGCTTAAAGGTGTGGGCTTCAGGGTGCCTCAGGGCTGTTACTAGTGGGGTCCTTGATTTTAGTATGTTTCCTCCCTTTTGCCAAATTGGGGAGAGTAACTTAAATTCCCTATTAATCTTCAGCACTCTCTTTTAGCCTAATCTGGGATGAGAAGCTTTAATAAATTTTGTAAAATGTTTTCAGGTAATTTTAACTTGTACTTCAGTGTTATGTTTATTCCTAAAAATTTCTTAGAGAGTGAAAAGCTTTCCACCCACCAGCTGAAATTGGAATTCAATTTCAATTCAATTCAATTCCACTCCATTCCAGAGGGATTGGGACTCTGGAAAAATCCAGAGGCACGCCTTGTCCCACTTCCCAGAAACTGGGGAGCTTGAAACTTTAACTTTTTAAATGTTTCTTTATCAGATCTTAGCAATATTACAATATGCCTAAATGCCAAGTATAATAAATTCTGACTTATCTTTAGCATTAAATTAGGAGTGACACTTTTTACTTTTCAAGTGAATTTAATTGACCTACAGTTGCATTCCCAAATGTTCATTTGTTTGCCTCTTAGATCTGAGGGGAAAAGTCCCTTATCTTATCTCCTTGTCAGCACCCAATTTGGCCTGAGTTGAGTGAGAGAGAGATCATCAAGCTTTTAAAAACTTTAAAACTTCTGCTCATGGGGGTGGCCAGGTAGCAGAGCGAGTAAGAGCACCGGCTCCAGTGTCAGGACAACCTGCAGATCGAATCCAGGCTCAGACACTTAGCACCCACCCAGAAACACCTGGCCGTGTAACCTTCAGCAAGTTATTAACCCCAATTGCTTAGGGGCAGCCAGGTGGCTCAGCAAGTAAGAGCACCGGCTCCAGTGTCGGGATGACCTGGATCAAATCCGGGCTCAGATACTCAGCACCACACCCAGAAATAATAACTGGCCATGTAACCTTGAGCAAGTTACTTAACCCCAATTGCTTAAAAAAAAAAAAAAACTTTTCCTCACATCTTTCATGCAAATAATTTATACCTCTCTTAAACTTTCTACCCATGCTCCTCTCATTGCTACATACTTAAACTTTCTTGCTTTGCCTACTATTATCTTTTTTTTTTGCTGGACTTTGGTTAAAGCCCCTTTTAAAACCACACATATCTTATATCTTTCTAATTCTAACCTGACACTGCTCCTACACGCTTCAACTTACCATTATATAACCATTTTATAACCTCTAAAATAATAAAATACTATGTTTTCTGGTGAGAAAGAAGGGAGAGGGGGAGTGAAAGAGATAACAACATTTCATGGAATGTTCCGTAGTCCAACTGACTATTAAATCTTATAGAATGACAAATTACTTTCACACACTTATTCATATGAAGACACAAAAAGAAAGCAGAATAGATACAGAAAATAATAGAATGGATCCAAAAGCTTACAGAAATAGTAGGAGATCTCCTGAAAAAATATAAAACAGTTACTTGGCACTCCAGGCCACAAAAGACTTACTTGATACTTTTCTTTTATCTGTACCTAATAGAGACAGCTGCATTACACTGAATGTTTCCAGCCTCCTTTGGCACTTTCCTTTCTGATGTTAAACATATCATTAATATATTCCATAGAAAAAGGACAGAAATGGTGAAATGCTGGAGTCCTTCCTCCATAAATCTCTCACCCCTCTGTCTCTTGGCTGGCTCCCAATTTTCTTTTACTATTCTTTTTAACAATCTTAGATAATATTCTCGGTCTCTGCTTTCACTTTGTACCTGTCCCATTTTCTCCTGACATCTTTTTACCAAGACCAGGTTCACTTGCTTATTGTTTCTAGTCCCTCATCTACCACTTACCGTGTTTCCCCGATAATAAGACCTATCCTGAAAATAAGCCCTCCCCTTACTGTGTAAGATTCCTCTAAAATAAGCCCTCCCCCGAAAATAAGCCCTATTGAGATTGCTACTGTAGTGAAGGTGATCCCCTGCGCTACATGCTACATTACGGTACCCTCTGTATGCACCGTCCCCCCACCCTGTGAAACTCCCGCTCCAAGCTGCATCCAATCAGAGCTGCAGCAGTGAGCGTGTCATCCTGTTCTTCCCCAGTGATTTGCTTATTGAATAAAGGTACATTTTTTTGTTCACATTTACCTGTTTATTAAAATTGCTGTCAATGTTCATTAAAATAAGCCCTCCCCTGAAAATAAGCCCTCTGGTGTTTTTCTGTCCAAAAAAACTAATAAGACAGTGTCTTATTATCGGGGAAACATGGTAGCTTGGTGACTCTTTTAGCCCTAAAACTGCTAAAAGCTTTTCCCTAGAGGGCCCAGTCCTTATTTAGCCCTAAAACTGCTAAATCGCAACTATCACTTCCTTAACCTCTTACCACTCCAGAGTTCCAAGGAAGCCACTTTCAGATCCCTGTTCCAGGTGCCAATTGTAGAGATAACTTGAGTGGTTTCTTAAGCCAGTTCTAAACTGACACACTAGCCCGAGAAAGTGTGATGTGTAAACACAGCCCAGGCATGATTGTCAAGCAATCTATTTATTGATACCAGGAGCAAGGTTTTTATAGAGAAGTTAAAGAAGGGTCACTTGGTTTTCTTAATACTCTTTGTTTAGTAAAGTAATGATGTCAACTTATTAGGCCTTGAACATAACCAGGTCCCATAGTATAGTATTAAAAAAAATGTATAAAAATCTATAAAAGGCAGCAAACATCTTCTGGCAATAATCCCAGAACAGGGTACCCCCCCTGGATCACAGGATATCAGAAAGGCTCTGATAAAGGCTGTTTCTCAAGGGAAAAAAACCAAGACCAGTTTCTTTGCACTGGCCATGGTGAAAACCCAGAGCAAACCTATCTAGGACCAGTCTGATTCCTGGATGAAATGTTTTGGCTCCCTTCATGTTTATTTCTTCTTTTATAACTGACTAATATGGTAATATATTTTACATGATTGGACCTATATAACCTATATCAAATAACTTACCATTTTAGAAAGAGGAGAGAGAAGGGAAGAAGGGAGGGAGAAAAATTTGGAACTCAAAATCTTGTAAAAATTATTGCTAAAAATTGTCTTTACATATGATTTTTAAAAATTAAAATCCAATAAAAATGAAAAAAGAAATCTGGTGTGCCTAGGCCACCTTCCTTCACATTTTTTCCATTGATTCCCTTGATATTCTTGATCTTTTGTTATTTAAAAAAAAATTTTTTTTTAATCCCCAATTACATCTATAAACAATTTTTATGTATAAATTTTTCACAATTTTGAGTTCCAGAGTCTCTCTCACTCTTCCTCCCCTCCTCCAACATTGAGAAGGTAAATAATTTGATAAAGGTTATACATGTGCAGTCATGCAAAACATGTATCCATATCGGTCATGTTGTAAAAGAAAATACAGACAAAAAATAACCCCCCAAAATAAAGAAAAAATTTTTAAAGTATGCTTTAATCTCTATTCAGATTGCATCAGTTGCATTCAGAATGGTTGGATCAGTTCACAACTCCACCAACAGTGTATTAATGTCCCAATTTTCCCACATTCTCTCCAACATTTATGATTTTCCTTTTTTGGTCATATTAACTAATCTGATAGGTGTGAGTAGTGCCTCAGAGTTGTTCTAATTTGCATTCCTCTAATCAATAGTAATTTGTTTTTTATATTGCTATAAAGAGCATTGATTCCTTCATCTGAAAGCTGTCTGTTCATATCCTTGACCATTGGGAAATAGCTCATATTCTTATAAATTTGACTTAGTTTTCTATATATTTGATAAATAGGTCTTTATCAGAGACACTTGCTGTAAAGCCCAGTTTTATGCTTTCCTTCTAATCTTGTTGCATTGGCTTTGTTTGTGCAAAAACTTTTAAATTTAATATAATCAAAATTATCTATTTTACATTTTTAATGCTATCTATTGTTTGGTAATAAATTCTTCCTTTATCCACATATATGACAGATAGACTATTCCCTGTTCTTCTAATTTTCTTAGAAATGTCCTAAGGGTGGGACAATCAGTTACAACATCATTTATCAACTTGACCTTTATTGACACAGGGAAGGGAAATAGACCAAAATACCATATGTACAAGCTTTTATGGGTCTCTCACAAAATCCAACTCTAAGACAACAGTGTAGGTTGTTCCTGGCTAAACTCACTCCAGGAATCCTTAAAGGAGAGAACCAATTTGACTGTTTAGATGATCCTCTTCTCTCAAACCCCCAAACCCCAGTTCCTGCACCATCATAACCTGCAGTATCTAGTCCAACTCCACTAGGACCAAGCAGCCCCTATCAGGAAACTTGTCGTTTCCTCTGGGACTCTCCCTGTTATCCACCAAATCCCCCTCCTCAATGGCTCCCCAAATCTTCAATTCAGTTGCCAGACTCCCAACATTTCTATGCAAGCTGGTCCTTAGTCCCTCTCACATGAGGAGTGGGGTCCTCTTTCTCCCTTCTTCTCAAATTCCTTACTCCACCACCCCCACCAATAGACTTCTCCCTTTGAGGGAAGCAGCAGCCCCATCAGGAGGGACAATTAGAGTTTGTGTCCCCTTCTCAATATTAGACCTTACCCAGATTAAGGAAAAGCTTAGCTGTTACTCTGAAGACCCCACTAAATTCATCAAGGACTTTGAGGAGATGGCTTTGCAATTTGACCTCACTTGGGGAAATGTTAATATCATTTTCTCCACCTGTTGCAAAATTGAGGAGAAAAAGAGAATCTGGGATTTATCTCAAAGGTTTGCAGATGAATTGACTGTGTCTTCCCTATGAAGGGATCCCCTAGGAGCCAATGTGATTCCAGTCACACACTCTGGGTGGGATTATCAAGAGGAAAGCAGAGATAGGGAAAAGAGGGAGCATATGGTAACTTGCCTCATTGTAGGTATGGTGAGTCTTTTAAATAGCAGATCAATCATGAGAGGCTCCAGGAAATCACTCAGAAACCAGAGGAGAACCCTGTCATTTTTCAATGCAGGCTGGTGGAGGCTCTGAGAAAATTTACCAATATAGACCACACTTCTTTGGAAGGGCCTGCAATCTCTGGCATGCATTTTATTAGTCTATCTGCCCCAGACATCCATAGGAAATGACAGAAGTTAGCCTTGGGTCCCCAGACACGACAGGTCCAACTTTTGGAAATAGTCGGGAGTATTCAAAAATAAGGACCAAGCTACAGTAGAGGAAAGGGACCCTAGGGCCAGGGCAAGGAACAGAGAACAGGTTCAAATCCTAGCTGCTTCCATATATGAGTCCCAAAAGGACCCTGTCCCTAAAACTCTTGGGAAAGCCTCATGCTTTCACTGTCACAAGTAGGGTCATTGGTTTTGTCACTGTCACCTGCCTAAGCACAAACTTTCAGTTCCATGCCCTATCTACAAACAAGAGGGGCTGTCCTGAAAAGGGTCTGTCCTGAAAAGGGCCAAGCTGCCTCATCCCACTACCCCACTTTCCAGCCTTCTCAAGACAAGGCATGATGGGGCCCCTAGGATTGAGGAGGCTCCCTTTTTCTCCATCACTATGATTGAGGCCAGGGTTTGTTTAGAAGTGGTAGGAGAAACTTTCAATTTATTGGTAGACATGGGACCATCATATTTGATTCTGTCACAGTACTCTGGTCCCACCTGCCCTGCATACCATCAGGTTGTGGGGATCAAGGGTAAATTTAGAAAGTGCTTTAGAATCTTCCCTCTGCCCTGTCTGACTTGCTACTTGACCATTCCTTCTTAGTTCTCCCCTCCCACCCTTCAGTGGTATTAGGATAGGACTTAATGGTAAAGTTGGAGTCCCATTTCTCCCTCCTTAAACCACCAGGACTACTATTGATCCCCTCCTCAAGGTACCCTCCTATTCCACCTGAACTCTGGGAGGCAGTGGACACCTCAGTCTGGGATCAAGGAATCCTTGGATTAGTCACCTTTGCAACTCTGACCATTATTTGTCTCAGAGATCCTAATGTATTCCCCCACTGGCTCAAATAGCCAATTAAGCCTGAGACCGGGAAGGGACTATACCCATTAATCTAGAAATTCCTTGAGCACAGACTTTTGGTCCCATGTCAGTCCCCATGCAATTTACCCATTCTTCCAGGTTAAGAAAAATCAGACGGGGAGTGCCACATGGTGCAAGATCTTAGGATATAAATGAGGCTATAATGCCAATCCACCCCATAGTGCTGAACCTCTTCACTAACCTTACCCAGACCCCAATGAAAACTCACTGGTTTTCTGCTTTAGACCTTAAAGATGCATTTTTCTGCATACCACTCCACAAAGACGCTCAGTTTATGAATGGACACCCTTAGAAGAACATCCATTAATTTGGATGGTCTTGCCCCAGGGCTTCGGAGATAGCCCCATCGATTTGGCCAAGTACTAGAAAAAGATTTGAGAGATCTACAGTTGCATAATAGCAGTCTAAACCCGTAGTGGATGATATATACCCGAGGAGCTTCCCTAGTTGCCACCACAGGGACCTTTAACTTCCTGGGAACTTGGGGCTATAGAGTATCTCAAACTAAAGCCCAAATTGCCTGCCAAAATGTAAAGTACCTAGGTCATGAGCTGACTCCTACTTCTCAATCTCTAACCCCAGAAAGAAATAAGGCAATTCTATCTATCCCTGCTCTAGCCACAAAAAAAGCAGCTCTGTACCTTTTTAGGCCTGACTAGATTTTATAGGATCTGGATCCCTAATTTTGGCATTATTGCACAGCTTCTTTATGACTCTACCCAGGGCCCCAACTAACTTCCCTTAGAATGGGGACCTGACCAGACCAAAACATTAATTAACCAGCATTCCAGCATTGGCCCTACCAAATCTGCAAAAGTCTTTCACTCTGTACCTGATCCCCACCCAGTAGCTTATTTCTCTAAACAACTTGATTCAGTTGACACAGGGTGGCCCTCCTGCCTTAGGGCAGTCATAGCTACTGCTGCCTTAATTGAAGAAGCCTCTAAGCTTACTCTGGGCCAACCCCTAGAAGTTCTCACTCCTCACAGGGGTCAGAGTATTTTAGAAACCAAGGGTCACTGCTGGCTTTCTAGTGGAAGGCTTACTAAATACCAAGCCCCCTTCCTCGGCACCCCTGACTTGACCCTCTGAGTATGCTACACCCTTATGCTGGCAACCCTTCTTCCAGATAATATAAATTGTGAGGATCTGACTCACAGCTGTGGACCTGGTCTACTCTATCAGGCAAGATTTAAAATAAATTGCCAATCCTGATGAAGAATTCTATAGTGATGGGTCTATCTGTGCCAAAGAAGGGGTGAGGAAAGTAGGGTATGCAATTGTTAGTCTTCACTGAGGCAAAACAACTACCCCTTGGGACCTATGCCCAAAAGGCTGAGCTCATAGCAATTACTAGGGCCCTAGAAGTTGGGGAAAATTTTTACTGACTCCAGATATGCCTTTCATGTTTTACATGCTTATGGGGCTATTTGGAAGAAAAGAGGATTTTTAACAGCAAAAAACTCCCCTATTAAGCATGCACAGGAAATCCTCCACCTCTTCCAGGAGGTTTATAAGCCACAAGAGGTGTCTGTCATTTTTTCTAAAGGCCACCAGAAAGGGGAATCCAAACAAGCTATGGAGAACAGACTTGAAGACATAGCTGCAAAAGAGGTTGCTGTAATGCCAAGCAAAGGCAACTTCCCAAGGTTCAAAATACCAGCATAGCTGCTCTCCATTTGATTCAGTGACAAATTAAGAAGAGAGAAAATCAAAATATAGCATAATTCAAAATACAGCATTCACCAAGTGTAATTCAATAATTCCCAAGTACTGCTCCACCCCTGAACATTATAATTCATTTAGTCAATCCCAAAGACCCTCTTCTAAGTACTACTCCACCCCTAGGCAGTACATTCATTTAGTCAATCACAAAGCACAAAAAAGTCAAAAGTTCCCCACCCATGGATCACAGCTGAATAGGCCATCGACCCCAGAGTTACAACAAGCTTAAGCACAGCATTTAATACCCAAAGAGAGGTCTTTTCTTCATCTTGACCCAAGGCAAGTTCTCAGCAATCTTTGTTCCTGGGGAGACAAAGCTTAGAAAGGCCACAAGATACATTGCCAGTGTCCTTATTAATTCATTCTCTGTCTGCAGACTAGGACCCCTGAAAACATTAGCAAAACCCTCTTCTAGGATTTCTCTAAATATACAAGAAAATCCTTCTTCAGGGCTTCTGAACCAACAGCAAGGTTCCAGAACCTCTGCAACAACAGCATTGGCCTTCACCAGTGGATGAATCTGGCAAAACAACATCAAAACAGATAGACAAAATACCAGCATAACAGCCATGTCTCCTCAGTCCTTGGCAGCTCTGAGTGGCAGCTCTCAAAAGTCTTGGGCAGTTCAAACTGGCCCTGAGCAATCTCTGTTTCTGCCTCCACAATGCTGCTTCCAAAAAATTCTTCTGCCTCTCTCTCTGCTTGTGTCTCTCTAAATTTATGTCACCAGCTCCTCCCTGTTCAGCCCTCTCTTTTCACATCAACAAGTCCATCCCACAAGTGGGATTCACAAGCTCTGGGTTTTAACACAATCAATCCGAAAACCAAGCCAATACAGGAGGATCTTTAAATTCCATTACTATTACAGTTGCCCACCAAGCCATTACACTGGCTCCCTTAATACCTCAGACCCCTGATTCCTATATACTTTCTTATAGCCTCCAAGAATAGGCTCTTGCTAAGGAAAAGAGGTACACACTCTCCCCCTCAAGGTGGTTCCAGACACCCTCAGGACAACTTCTCATAGCAGGAAAGAACCAATGGAAACTCCTTTTAGGCTTGCACAAGGCCACTCACTTAGGGAAGAATGCCCTCCAGTATTTAGTGAGACTTATTTTCACTGGCCATGAACTGGGAGAAACCATCTGGCAAGCCTGCCATGAATGCCCCACATTTGCCCAACTGAATCCTGAAGGAGCCATCAAGCCCCCTTCCATTCTAAAACCTATTCAGAGGAAAGGCACATTTCCAGGTGAAGAGCAGCATATAGATTTCACCCACATGCCACCTTGCAGAGGCTTTATGTTCTTGTTCTAGTATACACATTTACTAACTAGGTCAAGGCTTTTCCCTGCAGAACTGAAAAAGCCCAGGAAGTATCAAAAGTCCTCCTAAAGGAAATCATTCCCAGCTTTGGTTTGCCCCACTCCGTGCAAAGTGACAATAGGTTAGCCTTCACAACCCAAGTAGCCCAAGGTGTGGGCTGAGGCTCTTAAAAATCACTTACCATTTGCACCCTGCCTGGCATTCTAAATCATTAGGTAAAGTATAAAAGATGAATCACACTCTCAAACACGTATTGATCAAATTATGACAGGAAACACCAGAGGACTGGGCAAAAGTCCTCCCTGTCAGGCTACTATGAGTTCCCATTACTCCCCAGGATAATACTAAACTTAGCCCCTTTGAACTCCTATGCAGGACGCGTTTCTTAACATCTGACATTCTTGTAGACCCAGAGCAATGTTTAATCACCCAATTGGTTTGCAACTCCTCCTGGAGTACTCCAGAAGGCCCTGACTGAATAAGTAAATAAATACCCCCTAAAACCAGTTGACCATTGCCATAAAGTTTCCAGCCCCGTGCACTGGGAAGACGTGGTTTACTTAAAGTCCTGGAAGGTCCATGGGAGCAAAGTCCTGGATACAAAGTGGAAGGGCCCTTATCAGGTCATTCTCACAACTCCCATTGTGGTAAAGCTTGAGGGCTTCCCCAGATGGACCCATGTGCCCCATGTTAAACCTGCATCACCCTTTACTTCCCCAGGCACTCCAAACACTTTAGACACCCCTGGATACACCTGTGAGCTGCTTGAAGGCCTGAAATGGTTGTTGAGGAAGGAACCACCTAAGAGGATTGCAAAAGGAAAAGGGTGACATCCTCTGAATGATCCTGTCTCCCCTCTTTGCACTCCTTATCTTGTTTTGTTTTATTTTTTTTCTTACTTCTGCTACTTACCCTCACCTGCCACCTCGAATAATTTTGTCCATCCTTAAAACTGCTAATTCTCTTACTGCACCCTCCTGTTTTTGTTTTTGTTCATCTGGCCTACTGGCCTTTTGCCGAGGGTTAGCCTGGCACCAATCCCCCTGAAAAAAGGGAACCCTGGGCAAGGAACTCTCTGCTCCAAATAGGTGAGGCTATAGGATTCGGGGGTATTTGGAATTGCTGGGTCTGCCACTAACATCCCCATAGGAGATCTAAAAGGGGACCAATTGCAGTACCTGCACAACCCCCTTTCCCGTGGGTTACAAACCATTCACCAGAGAAGGTTACTCCTTTTGTCTTGGTGTCCCCCCAAAAGGAATTGTCAATATGAACCTCTCCCCTTTTTAAATCAGGATGTGAGATTCCTGGCAAGATTGAAATAGCCACAATTGATTTGACCTTCATCACTGATAAAGTCTTGAGTGATGGGGTAATGATAGATTATGCAGGGGCTCCAATCTATAACCAGAGTCCCTGCTGTTCAGTCTGGAAGGAATTCACTAGGCCCAAGCAATCTTTGAAGTCAGGATTGTAAAAGTTTATTGTTATGCTTCACAGCAGGCAAGAGTTCTTAGGGAACCTGCAAACTTAAAGAAGTCATAGGTTTAGTTTTTAAGGAGTCACAACAGTAAATCAGATGTCAATTATGCTAACTAGGTGAGTAAGGGTGGGATTAGGGAGGAGTTAAGGAGTGGTCAGTGCTTAAAGGAACATGCACTTTTAATATCAACTTCGAGGATGTATTGCCCATAATTTACTAGGAAATAGCCCAAGGTGGGGCTACCTGGAGGTGTTATTTTAGGCTTGAAATATTACTATGTCAGCTAGTGGTCAGGGCTGACTGAGAAGTGCCTAGTCTGACACCCATCAGTGTCATGTTTGACAAGATGGATGTTGGGAACCAAGGCTAACAGAGACTCAGTATGTGTATAATTGGCTGTTAACCTACAGATAGTGCATTGAAGGATTCATAGGTGCAGTTGGCCATTATACTAAGGGGAGATAACATTTGCCTAAGCTAAAATGTTTATAGATGGTTTAGTGAAGGATTCATAGGTGTAGCTTGTTATTATAATAGATAATATTAATAAATAAAAGCAGAAATAAACAGTTCATGAATTGTTGCTGGGCAGAGTGCTGGCAGGGGGAAGGGGCAGAGTTAATACTCTGAGGCTGGGGAGGGGGAAATGTGATTTTACCGACTGCTTTTACAAATTGATTTTACAAACTGATATTACAAACATAGATCCCATCATTGAGTATACCTCATGGTTTGTTTGATTGTGACTCACCAGCAGACTACTGGAATCCAGTTTCAGAAGTACCCAGTCATTTTACAGCATGTGATACATGTACTGCCCCACCTGTCTGCTTTTATAAATTCTCTGATCCTTCGTGGACCCCTTTTATGGAAAATTCACCTGACCCATCCCCCTTCCTCAGAAACCTTCTTAAGACAATCAACAGGCCAAGGACCCTAACAAAGTGTGATATAACAGACCCCTGGGTTGAGGCCGTGCAAGCTGCCCTTAGCCACTCTAGGATTGTCTTCGCCCCTCCAGGTTTCACTTTCCTCTGTGGCCTGAAAAACACCCCACTGGTCACACCAAGTTATACTCTCCTTACTTCCCAGTGCCTAACACTTAATGTATATGGAGAATGTACTTTAAGATACCTTGACATGACTATTTTCAATGTCTCCATGCCCCACCGTGTTAAGCAATGACTTTTTGAAAACATTCCACCTTTTCTTAAAGACCTTGCAGTTCTCCTTGCTCATATCACTAGATATTTAGATCATGAAGCTGTGCTTGCCAAAATTACCCAGACACTCAGGGATCTTACCAAGGAAATCTCTCAGTTACTCTCTGAACTTCAGGAATCTCTTCATTCTCTAGCCAGTGTTGTCCTGGACAATCCAAATGGCTTTGGATCATCTTTGCCTCTGAGGGAGGAATCTGTGCTCTTACCAATACATCCTGCTGTATGTACATCAATAATTCACAGCAGGTTGAACTTGGAGTTGAGAAAATATGGGAGAAGGTAGGACACAGGAATTACACCATGACCTAATGTCTCGTGGTTACACCTCCATTTGGGGCTTTTTGTCGTTCTCAATTCTTTCCACCATTCTAACCCCCCTTTTCATTATTTTTCTCCTTTTGTTATGTGGGCCTTGTTTATTAAATCTCTTGACTTGTTTGTCTCCTCCAGACTGACCTCCATCAATTTCCAGATGACCCTACAGGACAAATGCCAACAGAAACCAGAGCGCCCAGTCACAATTGTCCATACCCTGGATGCACTTCCATCTTTCCCCTCCCCTATAGGATCCACTGAGACAAAGACAGCTCTATACTCCTTGCCAGCCTAAAGAAGCTACAGAAGTTGAGACCTGAGTCCCTTTTCCCAAATGAATTTGGGCCTCAGCTTTTTGAGGGGGGAATGATGGAATCCTAACAAAGCTGCCCCACTCCCAATATTTTAACTTCTTTATGGGCCCCATTGAACAGCAGGCACAACCGGATTTAACCATACAATCAGTCTTTAGCCACACCTCAGGTCCCCAGATCCAATATAGCCATTGCCACTAACTAACCACAGCCCTCAGATCCAGTTCAAATATTTCAACAGATACGTTGTTGTACTCAACCACAATTACATCATACATCTAGCCCAAGACAGGACCGCAATAGCTAACTGTCTATCTTGACTAGACAAGACCACAATAGCTAGTCAACTGGAGGGCAGCATGACCAGAATGTTTAACCTACAAAGCATAGAAGGGACCCTTCCTCCATTACCTAATTTCTTAACAAACTTCTCCTGCCTCTTTAATATTAGTCATATTCCAATATTCTATGTAAATGTTGATTGTGTAATCAGCATCAAAGTTGCTAATTCCTCTAAGGGATTTAGCCACTTAACAGAGCATGAAACCTCAAAATTGTAATAAATCTTTCCAACTGACTTGGAGTCAACCTGAATCTTTGAAATTCTTTAGAGATATCCCATCACAACTCTACATGAAACCTCAACAGTTTTTGGCATCCCTGGGTGGATAGAGTCTCTGAATCTGACCCTAACGCTCCCCTCTAATCCCAGGGTAAGCTTATCTTTTTTCCTGTCTCTTAGCTGGGAGGTCCCTCAAGCACCTAAGAAGGCTTAACTGTATCACTTGGGCCCCAGTCCAAGGCCCTTGTGGCTGACAAATTTCCTGTAAACTGAGGAAGCTCTGTTTGGAAATTTCACTATTTTTTTTGCTTTCATCCTTCAGTGGGATGCCACTGAAGAAATGAAAATAACTATAGCTTATTAAGCCCCAACTCCCATCCCACAGGACTACTCAACTATAACAGAGTCTCATCTCTGTAAAATCTGAAAGACCAAGAAAAGTTATCACTATCTGTGCTTTCTATTTGCATTTGTCTGCTCTGAGTCTATGTAAAAATCTCTGAGTCTGCCACCTTGTAAGATTCTAAATGCAGTCAACCAGAAAAGGAAAAAAACTGTACCTGGGCTGGAAAGATTGATAGTCTCGTAAAGAAAGTTTGTCAGCAAAAAAAAAAAAAAAACCCTCCCCTCTCTCTCTCTCCTCTCTCCCCCCCCTCCCCCCTCTTTCTCTCCCTACATCAATCCACCCTCATTCACATACACGCAACCCACCCTCACGTTGCTTCTAACAA
>NW_027187367.1:3038681-3080584 GCF_028583685.1 Petaurus breviceps papuanus
CTCTCTCTCTCTCTCTCTCTCTCTCTCTCTCTCTCTCTCTCTCTCTCTCCTCTCTCTCTTCCTTGGACTCTGGCCAAGTTCTGAAAGAAGGGGAAATAGATGAAAAAAAGAAGAAAGAGAAAAGGGGGAAATTTCTCCCCTGAGATCTTAAGAGAAAAGGGGTTACTTCATGGATCAAAGAGAGGCAGGTTTCAAATCTGCACTTCAGAATGGAACTAGAACTTAACCCTTTTCTGGGTCACAGAAAAAGAACTGTGTAATATTATTTGGAATATAGATCCAGGTAGTTGAATATTATACTATTTGGCACTAAGATAAAATGGGAAAATACATAGATCTGAAAAAGAGATGTGTCAGAGACAAAGCTGTGAGCTTTCTAGTACTGGGAAGAGGGTCATCCACTGGATCTTTTCCAGAGTCCCACTCACCTTGACAGGCAGGTTCAAAACTCTCACTTTCAAAGAAATTTTAAGGAGTGGGCACAGAAGTGTAATTTACTTGAATAAAAGTTCAAAAAAAACCCTAAAGCCCTCCTCCCTGTGGTCCTCGCTCTTCCCAGGCTAGGACTTCTGTGGCTTCTCCCTATCATCTTGACTCTGACTGAACTGAGGATATAGTGAAAGGTTAGAACCATTAAGATCCTTCACCTTGTCATCCTGACTCTGACCGACCTAAGGTTGCAGTGAACAGTTAGAACAGCTAAAAACATTTCAACAGATTCTGTTAAGTCTTCTCATTCCAGATCAGATTAAGGAAAGAAAGTGTTGAAGAATGGTAGGGTGAAAGGAACTAGAAGGGAGGCACAGCAGCTACAGCACAGACCCCACTGCCAACAGCCCTAAGCCTCTGGGTACCCTGAAGCCCACCCTGCAAGGCAAGCAGATGAACCTCTCCTCTCAAACCCCAAGTCCTTGTTTCCACACCACCAGAAACTGGAGCTTCTGCTCCAAGTTCCTCAAAGCCAAGCAACCTCTATCAGGAAGCTCATAAGTTCCTCAGGGACCCTCTTCCTTATCCACCAAATCCTCCTCCTCAGTGGATCCCCCAGGCCTTTAATTCAGGTATTGGACTTTACACCCTCCTGGCACTACCTGGTCTTTAGTCCCTCACACACAAGGAGAGGTACCTTCTTTCTCCTTCCTTCCCAAATCCCAGACTTAACTACCCCCATAACCAGGCTCTGCAACTGTGGGGAGGGGAAAAGGGGATGGGCCAGAGTAGTTTGAGGTCAGAAGCTAACCAGCCTCTGCACTTGGTAAGCCCAATCTGAGCTATTTTTCTTTTCTTTTCTTTTCTATAGCCTGAATAATTTAGTAAGTTGGTATTGGGTGTATTGAACTGCCTGTTACTAGATAATATTTTCTCCCTATATCTGGGGCCCTGCATGTTGAACTTGCTTGTCAGATTCCTGTCTCTCAGACTACAAGCCAATTCATCTACAGCTGGCAGCAAACAGGGGTTACCAATCCATACACACCCATCATCCCCTGGATGTGACCTATGCTTGGTTCCAGTCAACCTCCTCCTTAGGACCCACTGAGGCAGGGACAGCTCTGTACCTCTTGCCAGTCTGAAGAAGCTACAGAAACTGAGGCCTTCATCTCTTTTCCCAAATGAATTTGGGCCACAGTTTTTGAGGGAGAATGATGGAATCCTAATAAAGCTGCCCCCAGACCCAATATTCTAACTCTCGTATGGGTCCCACTGAACAACCGGTACATCCTGATTTAACCATACAATCTGACTTTAACCACACCTCAGGCCCCTGGATTCAATATAGCCAATGCCCCTAGCTAACCACTACCCTCAGATCCAATTGGTGTGTTCTTGTACTCAACCACAATCACATCATCCATTTTGTCCAAGACAGGAACACAATGCCTAACTATCCATCTTGACCAGACAGGACCATAATAGTTAGCCAATTGGAAGGCAGCATGACCAGAATGTTTCACCACCAAACCATAGAAGGAACCTCTCTTCTAATACCTAATCCCTTGACAAACCCCTCCTGCCTTTTTAATATTCATAATTTCTGTTATCTAATTACATCTTTACCCTATAAAAATTCATCTTGCTTTCTCTGGAGTTGCTGGTTCGTGTTGGAACTTAACTTGCTTCGTGAAAGGCATCAATCTCAATAAATGCCTATACATGGATTATAGGTGGTCTAACTGAATTCTTTGATGTGGTTCCAACACAACACATCATGAAACCACAACACTGGAAGAGGAAGGACTTTTTGAGATTTTGAAAATAACAAAGGATTTAAGTACTGTATAGAAAGCAGAAGGACATTTAAAAGAAAAAGACATGACCCATATATAAAAAGCATGGAGAGTACATGAGGAAAGAAAAGTCTCAGAAAGGAGAGAAAGGGGGGGATGGGATCCTATGAAACTCAAAAGCCCCACTAGGGGCTTTAGGGATGGTTAAAAGAGGGAAATTTATTAGGAATGACAATAGAGAAGTGTTCCCCGATGTTCCTAAACTCTTGTTTAGGAAGCAGGAGAATAATCCCCCAAAACTATTTCCTGAAAGACTTCATTTTCCTTATGGCACCAACTACTCTTGTAGGAGAGAAAAGCAGTATATCTTTGCTTATTGCCTCCATTAATCAGGACACATAAAGGATTATTCATTTAAAGACTGGGGAGAGGTATAAAATATATAATTTTACATCAGATACAGTCAAAAGTAGGGCAAAAGAATAATTTTCTTTTTTCCTCTTCCATGCCTTATACTTTAATGATAGCAGAATAACTAACTCTCTTCATAATGAATTATCTCCATGGTGGTATAAGAACAGAAAAGGGATCTCTTGACTGTACTAAACTGGAGAGAGCAAGATAATCTCCCTGTTCCCAACATCGAATTTACTGTAGAGGAAGAAATCTTCAACTGAGAGTCCAGAGAATTAAGTTCTAATGTAGTCTTGGCAATTTAATTGCTACATGACCTAGGGTGAATTCATTCTGTATCCCTTCAATAACTGTAACACAAGAAGACCCTGACTACAAAAAGCGTTAAAGGATTTTATTCAAACAGCACATTAGAAGTATACTGTTACAGAATTATTAACCTTGAAATTAATTCCTCAGTTACTTTTCCTCCAATCATCTCTTTTTCTGCTTGCTCTTTATTACTCTACTGCACCAGCATCACTACTACTCTTTCTTCTCTACTTTGTCTACTTCCTTCTGAATTTTTGTTGCAAGGGATGAAAGAATCATGTTTGGCATAAGCAGGAATCAGCTGGAAGATTTTGAACTGTATTTTCTCCTTACTTCATTCCCCCTTCTCTCTGGTTAGCCTCCTATGCAAAACCTAGACAAGAAGAAAATGCTGCCCTTCTGGATGCGGTAATCAGCCATAATCTTCCCCTCCTCCAGCTTCTTGCCATTGCAGCTCACAATCTGGGCCTCAGGGGGCACTCCTGTTGTGGCTTTAATCACCTCCTTCACCTGAGACACTGAGCTGGTTGGTCGGATACGAAGCGGGTATTTCTTTCCATCATCCATCTCCCTCAGAAACACCTGTAGCTCCTCATCACTTGGTTCCACCACCTTCAGGGTCAGGTGAATAGTTGTGCTGGGGTCCAACCAGTAGTGGGACAACTTTTTTTCAGGGTTTAAGGTCTTGGAGCCCAAGAGAAGCATCTGGTTTTTTACAGGGACCTTGGTTTTAGACCGAATGTGCTCATTAATCTTCTTCACCCTGTCATCTTTCTGGGCAGTGAATTTCATTAGCTCTTGTCCTGGGGAATGTACATTCACCTAAAGACAGAGAAGAAAGGAGTAGATATTTTTAAAACTCATGACTTGCTTCTGTCTACCTTTGAGGTCATTGATTAGGTTAGCATTTAAATGGTCCTCTACAGTATAACATCATTGTTCCATGAGCTATGCTCTAACCTAACTGGACTACTGGCAATGCCTGCTATCTTCCATCTATCCTTTCTTTCCTCCATTCTTTTCTTTACCTCATTCTTTACATATGGAATGCTCTTCCACTGTCTCTGACAATTGATTATCTTTCCTATCACTTAAGATCCAAATTACATGCCACCAATCCTCTATGAATCCTTCCTTGATACTCCCAGTCGGAAATGGTCTTTCCTTCCTCAGACAGTTTGTATCTCTGGAGGAAGTGTTTTATATATCTTGGATGACTTGCAAGGCTTTATTTTTATTATTATTCTTTGTGGGTGTGTCTACTAGATTATAAAATACCTTGAGCTTAGCACAGTGCCTGCCACATAATAAATCAGCTCTTCATAAATGTGTATTGACTAATTTTGATACTCTCAGTACAATCTCTTTATTCATTCTGCATTTTCCTCAGTTCTTGGTACAATGCAGTGCTTAGAACAGGTGCCTAAAAGGTCTGTTAAGTTACTAATGCCATTGTCTCTTCCTGGGCTGACTTCTGCTTCTTTTCATCCAGCCAGCCTTATAAAGCTTTTAGTTTGTGCCATCACTGAGGTATTATGGCAAAAAAGACATAGTTCCTGCCTTCAAGGAGCTCCTCTTCACTAATCACAGAGTCATAAATTGTTAGAGCTGAAAGTACCTGTAGAAGGAGATTGGTAGTGCCAACCTCCCTCATTTTATAGAGAAGTGCAGACAAGGTAAATCAGAATCAATTAGGAACCCACTATATGTGCCAGGAAGTGTGCTAAGTGTTGAGAATAATGAGGCAGCTGGCTGGTGCAGTGGGTAGAGCAATGGAACTGGAGTCAGGAATGACCTCAGTACAAATCTAGCCTCAGATACTGACCAGCTGTGTGACCCTGGACAAGTCACTTGACTGCCTCCTGGCTCAATTTCCTCATCTGTAAAATGAAAATGATAAAAGCACCTGCCTCTCAAGATTATTGTGAGAATAAAATGAGATATTTGTAAAACTATTTGCAAACCATAAAACACTATATAAAAGCTAGCAATTATTTTTAGAAAGACAAGAAAATAAGTCCCTGCACTCAAGGAGCCTACTTTCCAGTGGGGAATAAACTTGTAAATAGCTAAATACTTAGAAGATATATACAGAGTAAATAAAGGTAATCTGAAAGAGGAAAGCATCAGAAACTAGGGGGACTAAGAAGGGCCTCCTCGAAATCATGCACCAAGTTTGTAGATATGCTATTGCTCAAACTCAGGTCTCTTGTCTCCTTGACCAATGCTGTTTATCCTCCACCAGGCACCTCTCTCCAAACCCTTCCCCTTTTCTAGGAAGCCCTTCCTGAATGACATTCCATTCATATTGTCCCTTTGTCCCCAATACTGCCCTTTTTTACACATTGTTGTAACTCCTATTCTGAAATTGTCTTCAGAGCCACTTAAGGAGCCTGATTTGCAGCCACCCAAGATGGCCATAAGCTTGTTTTTGATTGAAAATCAGATTCCTCAATTCGATCACCTACTTTGTTTATCTGATTTGTCTCAGGATATCTTCAGGAAGTTTCCAAAATTCAAATCCATTCTCCAAAAAATGGAGATATACCAGTATTGAGACTCCTGAAAGGAGTATGGGACTCTAAAGATATTTGGTGTTGAGTAATGGCAGCATCATTTGATTACATATTAAGCCTCCCTGGGTACAAACAGCTTGGAAGGACAACCCTTACCTGGGATGTCCAGGTTCTAGTCTAACTAATTAATATTATTTTTACATCATCGGTGTTATTTGCACCATAGTCACCTATGCTTCTTGGTCTATTATTGGTCTAAGCTCTTCTGTCTATACCTGGTACAGTTAAAAAGTCACTTGGAGTCAGGAAGAACTGAGTTCAAATCTTGCCTCACACTGTCCTAGCTGTATGACCCTGGGCAAATTGTTTAACTTCTCTCATCCTCAGTTCCCTCATTAGCAAAATGAATTACCTACCTCACAGGGTTGTTGTGAGCATCAAAATAAATAATATCTTTATAGTACTTTACAAACCTAAAAATATGATGTAGTTTTTTTTATAAATTAGCTAAGGCTAGTCCTGAGAATTATGTCTGTTACCCCCTAGTAGTCTATTCTTGGGTCTGCCTGCCTCAAATCTCTCTCCACTACAATCTAACCTTCTGATTTCTCTTAAGCACAGGGCCAAATATGTGATTCCCCTACATGGTCAACTCCAGTGGCTTCCTTTTGCCTCCAGGATCAAATGCAAATGCTCTATTTAGCATTCAAAGCCCGACATAAACTAGCCACCTCCTACCTTGCAAGTCTTCTTACACCTTATTCCCTGCCACACACTCTTCAATCCAGTGACACTGGCCTCTTTGCTGTTTCAAGAACAAGACATTTCACTTCTTGCTTATGGGCATTTCCTATGGCTCTTCCCCAGGCCTGTAACATTCTCTTTCCCCATCTCCACCTACTGGATTCCATGTCTTCCTTTAAGACCCAACTAAAATTCCAACTTCTATGGGAAGCCTTTCTCATCTCCTCTTAATTCTAGTTCCTTCTCTCTCCTATTTACTTCCTATTTTTCCTTTATACATATTTATTTGTTGTCTTTCCCATTAGACTGTGAGATCCTATTGAGTAGTGATTGTCGTGACCTGCTTTGTACCCCCAGAGCTTAGCACAGAGTCTGGAACATAGTAGGCACTTAATAAATGTTTATTGACAGACTGACTAGATTGTGTGACCACTCCTAAAACCAGACTAGGAGCTCCAAAAGAATAAAGGGTCCAAAGTAAAATTCCACCATGTGATGTTTCTTCCTGTTTCTCTTCCCCCATTGCTTTCTCTATGAAAGGGCAGATACCCCTCAGAGGATAAAACCATAAATCTGTAAACACTTACATAAAAATTCTACTAATAATCAATCTTTACAAAGCTATTTAAGACTTATAAGGTACTTTGCCTCCATTATTTGATTTGATCCTCTCAACAAGTATATGAGGTAAGTAGAACTTAATTTCCTCCTTTACAGGAGGGATGTCAGCCTGCTCTGGGGCCTAGAAAGCCTCTAGAAAGGTAAGTAAAAAAGAATGTTGAACCAGCTCTCTAAACTCCTTATAGGATTCTAGGTTTTAAAGCTGCATGGGTCCTTAAAGGTCACCTAACTAAACCACTTTGTTTTATACATAAGGAAACTGAGGTCCATATATGTAAAGGTCCCATAGATATTAACAGACCTGGAATCTGAAAGCAGGACTTCTGACTTCAAAGCCAGTGCTCTTCCTACTTCCCACAATTCCATTCTATTAGAGGAAGAAACTTAACTTTCTTCAAACATTGCCAGTGAACCCTCAGGCAGACTTCTCTCCCCACTCCAGTGATACCCAGTTAAGTCTGGGAATAAAGTTACATTAAAGATAGCTAAGTAGCTAATTCTTCCCTGTTAGTCCATGTCCATCCTCCCGTTTAAAAATTCAGGTCAAAATTCTTCTACTCTAAGAAGCCTTCTCTGTTAAACATCTCAAGTCTAGAACCTCATCATCACTCCACTCCAATCCACAAAGGTATCTCCCCTCATCTTAAGGCCTTATCCAATGCATACACACATACATGCATATACACATACACACACACAGTGACTTACAACAAGACAAGGGCCATTAGATGCCATCTCTGAAGCTGAGAAAGAATAGAATGAGGAATGAGTTTCCCTACCAGACTTTTATCTTAAGTGGCTGGGAACTTGAGGGTGGAGTGAGAGGATGGAAATTCCCCAGCTTAGTTGGCTTAATTTCAACCTTTGGCCTGGTGCTATTCTCATAAAGCAATTTACTTTCGGTTTTTCTGTTTGGGGGTTGGTAGAGAAAGAAAAGGGAAACAAAAAGTCATAACTAGAGCTTCATTCACTTAAAGAACTAGCTTTGTCCACATGGTCAGTCTCTGAAGTTTTCTTCCACTGAGATGGTAAAGAGACAAACTTCATCTCAAGATTATCTACTGACCCACAGAGAAAGAGACAACTCTACATTCCTCCATTCTAGCTTTTACTCCCAAGGTCAATGAGGGCCTATCTGTCTCTCTCTCTCTCTCTCTCTCTCTCTCTCTCTCTCTCTCTCTCTCTCTCTCTCTCTCTCTCTCTCTCTCTGCCTCCACAATGCTTCTCCCAGAAGTTATGGCCTCTCTCAGCTTGGACTTTTCCCTATGCACAACACGAGCTCCTCCCTGTTCAGCCCCCTCTTGTCACATCAACAAGTCCACCCCACTGTAGGATTCAAAAGCTCTGGGTCTTAACACAACCCAAAACCAAATGCTAAGTACCTGTTAGCTTGCCAGTACAAGGGGATCTTCAAATTCCATTACCATTACACCATCTAGCCCAGTCCCTTCATTTTATAGATGAGGAAAATGAAGGCCAAGAAGGTTAACAGATTTTTCTAAGGTCAAACAATTAGTAAGTGGCAAACCCAGTTCTTCTTACTACAAATCCAGTGTTTTCCCATCACTTTTTTCTATATGTTTCAGTGGAATGGATGATTGGAATGATTGATTGCAACATGGCAGAGGAGGATGGTCTCAAGAGGAAACAAGTCTTTAGGAAATGTCTTCAGCAAGCCTTAGGATTTCACCAAGAGCACCATCACAACCCCCATCAGTCTATTCATCCGTCCTATTCATTTAGATGTGTCCTCAGTTCAGCAAAACGTTGTTGATTCCCATATTTTCCCTACACATGCATGATCCAGATCTTCTCTTTCAGCCTCCCTCTCCAAGTGTCCTACTACCATCTAAGAGCTGAGAATTACAGACAAGACAGAGGTTACTATACCATTTGAAAGTGATACTGAGCAAAAGAATAAGAACTATACAAATTAAACAATCTTCATCAACTCACTTAACCTCTCTGAATATTGGTCTCTCCATCTGCCCATGCAAGGAATCATTATCATCCTTCTTAATATGCCAGAGCTGGGGTGGGAGCAAATATATATAAAAGGTTCCTGTGGGTATTGTGTCACAAGTGTCTCAGGCCAGATTTGGACTCAGATCTTCCTGATTTCAGGCATAGTACTCTATCCACTGTACTACCTAGCTATGCCATACCTAAAAGAACTTTCTGATAATTCTTCAAATGAAAAGTGCTCTAAAAACATTTTTTTTGTTGAAATAGTTCTTCATCTTAGCTTTACTTATTGTATTGTTGTTGAACTCATGGTCTTTGCTTATTTGTGTGATTTCTCACTTGTATAAATTCCTTCTTGTGCCCTGAATTGTGTTTCCAAGCCTGGACTGCAACTTTGAGCCATACAGCTGCATAGCCTTGGTCTTCTAATGAGATTTCAGGATTCTGACATGGTGGCTAGGAGAAATTCCCTAGAGTGAGTTGAAAGTGACAATGAAACAGATACTGTTTCAAGAAATTAAAGGTGAATACAAGAAATAATACACCCTAATGGAGTAGAATGAAAAGAAGTCTTCACATTTGTTGAATGCTTTATATTTTTCCAAGTAGTTTCATATATATTAACTTGCTGGATCTTTATACCAACCTTTAAAGCAAAAGCATTAGCCATCCTTCTCTTCCCTACTCTTCCCTGAAAAAAAAAAAGTTCTCTATCTCTCTGATTCCAATGGGGGTAGATGAGGCAAAGACTGGAGAACATAAGGCTGACACATCTGAAAAGGGGAGCAGACAGTCAACAGGCATGCATTAAGTACTAACTATCTGTCTATCACTGTGCTAAGTGCTGGGGATACAAAAAGAAAAAGAAAAAAAGGGCAAAATCAGCTCCCTTCCCTCGAAGAAATCCCATTCTAAAGGGGAGAAAAGACCAAATTTTCTTTACATCTTGTAAAAGTAGGATTTTTTTTGCTGTTTTTTCTGGATTGAGTTTTAGTCAATCAAGTGCCTTTGATTGAATCAAGAGTCTTTGGTTGGAAATAGTATATGTTGTATTGCTTGGAGAGAGAAGCAGAGTTGAGAGAGAGAAGTGAGCATGAGCAGGTTAGTGGACTTGCTTTTGGGGAGGCCTAACATAAAGAATGTTTGTGGTGGCAGCTATCCCTGTGTTGATCTGTGCTGATTTTTCAGAGAGAAGCCCTGTCTGTTGATCTGTGTTAATTTCTAAGACAGAAGTTTTGTCTCTTCATCTGTGTTAATTCTTCAAACAGAAGCCCTGTATGTTGATATGTGTTAATTTCTCAGACAGAAGCACTGTCTGTTGATCTATGTTGATTTCTCAAACAGACACCGTGTTTTTTTATATTTGTTGATTTCTCAGGCAGAAAGCAAATTGAGATGATAGTGTTAGTAATGTGTGTAAATTTTGCTGTAGTCCTTTTAAGCTTTGTCTTCCTAGAAACAGAGGTGGTGGGCAGCAACCCTTGGAGACTGCTGTCAAGTGGGAGCAGGAAGAGCTTGAAGTGGAGCAGTCCCTCTGAGCTGAGACAAGGAGCAGGAGCAGAGAGCTGACTACCTGTGAATTCAGGCAAGAGTCATATGAATTCAGGCAAGAGCCAGAACTGGTTAGCCCACAGAGGAGGAGACATGGGGTTTGGAAGTCAGCCTAGAGTCAAAATGAAAGAGAACTTTACTTGGACACTCTGTATTGACTGAGCAGATTTTTTACTTATTGTGACCTAGGAATGGATGGTGTTTGTATTTTCCAATACTCCTTAAGGATGATATGTTGTGCTAGGGAAGACCCTGACCTGGGATCCCCTGCTTGTGTAAACAAGTATATTGGGGAATACTACTGAATGCAATAATATGTACTGTATGGAGATTCTGAGGAATGCTATAAGATATGCTGAAAGATTATGTTTTGTTTAAGTCTCTGTGTTCCCCTTAGTAATAGGTTTTTATGTTATATTGTTGTGAATGTTATGCTTTATTTTCCTGAATAAAGTTTTGTTTATTGCTGAACAAATACAGAGTTCATTATACTATACAATTATACCCTTTAAATTATTCACAACAGCAGTCCTCAGGACAGCTGCTGGGATTAGCAAAACACATGTTTACATTTACATACTGTAAATGAAAGGTAATCTCAAAGGGAAGAAATGGAAAAAGACAGAGACAGAGAGATAGACAGAGAGATAGAGACATAGAGAGACAGAGAGAGCCTCCTATGAAAGGTGAGATTTGAGCTCAGGGATGAGGGACAGCAACTACAAAGCCAGGAAATGGAGTGTTATGTACAAGGAACATAAGAAGGTCAGTGTTAATTGTATCACAAAATGGGGGCTGGTAGAGTAAAGGACAAGAAGCCTGGAAGGGTAGGAAGGAGCCAGATTGTGAAGGGCTTTAAATGACAAACAAAGCATTTTGTATTTGAACCTGCAGGTAATAAAGAACCACTGGAATTTATTGAATATGTTGTTGACATGGTCAGACCTGCATTTTTGGAAAATGACTTTGCCCACTGAGTGGAGGTTGAACTGGAACAAGGAGACCAACCATGGATTATTGGTATAATCCATGCATAAAATGATGATAGTCTATATCAGGGTGGTAGTGTATGAGTAGAGAAGAAGGTACATGCACAAGAAATGTTTACATATAGTAATAGTAATAATAATAATATTCAATGATGTTGCTCAGTGACTTCTCACTCTTTGTGACTCCATCTGGGGTTTTCATGGTGAAGGTACTTGAAATATTTTGCCTTTTACTTCTCCAGATCATTTTACAGATGAAGAAACTGAGGTAGACGGGGTTAAGTGACTTGCCCAGGGTCACACAGTTAGTAAATGTCTGAGGCCATATTTGAACTCAGGAAGGTGAGTCTTCCTGACTCCTGGCCCAGAACTTTGTCTTTGCTACCAAGCTGCCATCATCATCATCATCATCATCATCATCATCATCATCATCATATCCAATATTTGTATTGTACTCTAAGGTTTGCAAAGTGGCTTGCAGACATTATCTCATTTTATTCTCATAATAACACTGAGAGTTAGGTACAACTATTGCACCCATTTTACAGATGAGGAAACTGAGGTAGAGGTTAACTGACTTGCCCAAAATTACATAGCTAGCAACTATATGAGGTAGTATTTAAACTCGGGTTTTCACTGCTCCATTTCCAAGGCTCTTCACACCACAGTGAAATTTGGAATGAAAAACCTCATACAAAATTTAATCAAGAACTCAGAGATCTGTTAGGATAAGAACAGGAATTTATTCTCTTCCCCCAGGAGAAGAGGGTGGTCTTCCCCATGATTGATAGTGAGGAAGAGGCACACAATATGGGGTGAACAGAGTTTTTAAACCCGAATGCAGTCAAGCTCTATTCCCCTGAATGTACCTTCTCCCACTGGCTCAGAGGTGGGCTCAAGTCTCAGCATGAATATCTTCCCCAATGGCACATAACAGGGGAAGCCTGCCACTATCCTCAGTGGCCCAGAGCTTAATGCTGATTGACAGCAAGGGAGGGGTAGGGAGAAAGGTCACCAGGGCAGTAGTAAAGAAGGGTAGAGGTCAAAAAGACTCCTGAAAGGGCTTGCTGCTGATTGACAGCAGAAATGAAGGGGGGGGAGGGAAGGATGAAGTAGACTATCAGAATTGAAGATGCATTCTGAGAAGTTTTCACTCTCCAGACAGTGGTAAAGGATTCTCTAGAGAAAAAAACATAAAGAAAAGAGATGGAGACCTGGGCAATGGGAGTTAAGGGGCAGCAAAGAAACTATGCAAAGGAAATATATTAACATGAAGTTGTTGAAGGAATAAATCCAGAAACACCACAGAGGGTGGGAACAGAGATTAAATCTAAAAGTTCTTCCTGGGACTTTCCAGGTCCAGAGTGTGCTCAGCTGCTAATAACATTCACCATTTCTAGGAAACTGAAAGCAGCATTGCTTCTCCTCCTCCCCTCCCCCTTTCTGTTGATGAGGCATGGCTCCTTCTAGGTTCAGCAGGAATTCTGATCTTATCTAAGATCAGAAAACCTACTATAGATTCTGGAAAGAATTGAAGGTCTCAGGCTTAATTGAAGTGGGAGTTGTAGAAGTTTATTTTTATGCTTCTATAAGAAGAAGGCAAGAGTCCTTTAGGTGACCTGCAAGTGAGAGGGGTACATGCTTTTACTTTTAAAGGGTAGGGCTGCCATTGTCAGGGCTGACCAGATGGAAGGGACCTCAGTGCATAGATAAAGGTTAGAGCTGACCTAGACAAACTTGTAACTTTAGTGCATAGATAGTTTAGAAGAGATTTGGGCCAGACCGGAGGAGACTTGAGGCAAGGACAAAGGAGTATTTGGGCCAGACTGGAGGAGACATGAAGAGATAAAGAACAAAGGAGTCACAAGTTGTTGCCTAGGCAGAGTGTGGATAGGGGGAAGGGGCAGAGTTTGAGGCTGGGAAAGGGATTTTACAGATTACAATTTTATGATACAAATTGCAGTTACAATTGTACAAACTGGTTTTACAAATTGGTTTTACAAATTGATTTAGACCCCAGGTACCCCATCACCCAGACCCCTGAAATGTCAGGGTACAGGGTGGCAATGTCTGGAAGGAATTTATGCACTCAAACCATCCTCCAGTCAAGTGACAAAGTTTATTGTAGTACCAATAGAAATGGGCAAAGTTCCTTAGGAAGCTTTCAAGCCAATGAGGATAATGCTAAAGTTTATGTGGAAAGGGAATAAGGAAACAAAGGCTAAGTATGCTAGTTAGGTGCAAGTAGTCTGGGGTTAGTCAGGTGCCTTGGTGAAGAAGTCAGTGGTCTGGGCTTCTGGGATGAATAGGAAAATTCAGGGAGTCCACAGAGATAGCTTTATTGAAGGGACAAGGTAGTTCTGTTCATAACAGAAGTTTGCCAGAAGCATGGTCTTTGGGGATCTAGTGCCAGGGAAAAAGCCAACACCCTGGCTCTTGGGCCAGCACCCTTGTGTCTGTATTGATAGCCTTTCTCAAAGGAATTACACAGTCAGCTTTGTGTGTTCCTGTAGTGAGGAGAGAATTTTTTCACGGGGGCCTTCTGAGATAGGGCGACTTGCAGAGACATGGTCTCTGGGTCCAGGACCCACCACACCATCATTATGGCAATTTCTTGTTTTGTGACATTCCTTTGTTTATGGCTGACAGAAACCAGACATCCTGAGGGCACTCTCTTGGTGTATGGAAACTGTAAAATGGGCTGAGTCAGGGATACTTCCTTGCTTATTATTAATTATAATCTTGACTGAATAAAGACCCAGGCATCCTGCATCAGCAGAAGGGAGAAGGGAGCACTTCCTGGCTCTGTGGGTATGGAATCTCCTTCAACTAATCCTTTTTTTTAAGCTCAGCTGCTGGTTGCAGCTCCCACCCTGGAATCCAAGGTTGAATCCCTGGAATAGAACAAATTTTTTTTTTACTTTTTGGAGGGCAATTAGGGTTAAGTAACTTGCCCAGGGTCACATGGCTAGTTGTGTGTGTGTGTGTGTGTGTGTGTGTGTGTGTGTGTGTGAAATGTCTGAGGCCAGATCCAAACTCAGGTCCTCCTGATTCCAGGGCTAGCGCCCTACTCACTGCGCCACCTAGCTGCCCCAGAACATTTTTTTTTCTGAATTATATGGGGACAATTAAACAAAGGGAAAAGAAGCCTATGAAACAATGATATGAACACAAGTTAATCATTATCCCATATACTGAGGCTGGGATACATCTGAGCTACTAAAGTGTGTGTGTTAGATCTGAGCTATTCAGCCTAAAATTATATTCCTTTCTACAGCCTAAATAGTTTAGTAAAAAGGTTATTGGGATAGTCAACTGCCTGTTACTAGATATATCTATCTTTATCCTCATATCTTGGGCCCTGCCTACTGAACTTGTCAGTCAGATTTGTGTCTCTCAGTTTACAGGCCAATTAACCTACAGTTGGCTGCAAACAGTGGATACCAGTCTATACTTACCCATCATCCCCTGAATGTGATCTATGCTTGGTTACAGTCAACTTCCTCCTCAGGACCCACTGAGACAGGGACAGCTCTACTCCCCTTTTCAGCCTGAAGAAATTATGGAAGCTGAGATTTTTGTCCCTTCTCCCAAATGAATTTGGGTCCCAACACTTTGAAGGGGAATGATGGCATCCTAATGCCCCTAAAGCCCCAATATTCAAACCTCCCCCCCCCTGCCTGGCCCTTTTCCCAGCACCTCCTCCCACCCAGCCCATTCCACACTTGGATGATTCCTTCACTAAAAAAAAAAAAAAAGAGGACGACGGGTTGGGCAGGTAGACCTTCCCACATGGGAGAATTTCCAGAAGCAGAGGGGATAGAGTGAGTCCATCAAATCATTCATTTGGGAGCCAGAAAAATGAGCTTACTCCCAAGCGACAGGTACTTCATTCCCCAATATTCTGTTAAGTATTGTCACAAGATGCTAGTGGTAGTTAAGAAAATTATGAATGAACTTTCCTGATTTGGCCTTCCAATTGGGTTAGGCTCTGATAATGGGCCAGCTTCTGTGCCTACCAACCACAGAGCTCAGGCCACATGGAGTGGATCAACCAGACCCTGAATGAGTTCCTCTCCAAATTAGTCCCAGAAACAAAGGAAAACTGGGTCACGCTTCTTCCCCTGGCCCTACTCAGAATCAGGTGTACCCCCAAGTGAATAGGGCTTTCTCCCTTGTATGTCTCTGTATGGACAGCCTCCACCCATCCTCCCAGTGATTAGAGAAGAGTTTCGAACTGAGGCTACCAATTCTTCCTTAATTAAGTTCCTACAAGGATTGCAAGAAACACAAGGGAGGGTCCTGAAATAGGTTGAGACGCCTTGCCTGTACCTACATCAGATCCTGTCAGTCAAAGTGAACTCTATCCCTGTCTGGCTCCACCACTCTCACATGAAATTAGCTACCTCTACCTTTGGAGGACAATTGGGGTTAAGTGACTTGCCCAAGGTCACACGGCTAGTTTTTTGTGTGTTAAGTGTCTGAGCCTGGATGCAAACCCAGGTCTTCCTGACTCCAGGGCCGGTGCTCTATTCACTGCACCACCTAGCCACCCCATTGGGCCTCTTTCTTATTGGTAGAGGTGGTAAAATCCTGAATCTTTTGTCATGCTTCCAGAAGAATCTCTTGTAGTCCCTTTTTCCATTGTATACCCCAAAATTTTACATTTTGAGCTTGAAACTTTGCAGGGCTACTTTCCCACCCTTTACTTTTTGTATGCTAAATTAGAAGCATCAAATTCTTCTCCACTTCTTTTGCATCTTTTCCCTGTATCATGATATCATCAATGTAGTGGGTAAGCTGTACACCAGGTAGCTTTAATTCATCCAACTGTTCAGTCACAATGACAAATAGTGGGGCTATGTATGTACCCTTGTGGCAAGCAAATGAAAGTACATTGTCTACCTTGCCAAGTGAAAGCTAACTTGTCCCATTGTTTAGGATCTATTGGGATGGTAAAAAAAAAAAAAGCATTTGTCAAGTCAATAACTACATACCAAGTCCCATCATATTTCTGGATCCTTTCTATTAAGGTGCAGGTATCTGGAACAGCAGCATACAAAGGAGGAGTCACCTTATTCAATTGTCTATAATCCACAGTCATTTTCCACATCCCATCTGATTTTCATACTGGCCAGACAGGATTATTCCATTGTGTGGTTATAGGGACTAACACTCCTTCGTCAATATAGTCCTTCATAGTAGTGATAATTTCATCTTTCCCACCTGGCCTACAATACTGTTTTAAAGTAATTACTTCAGGGGTGGCCAGGTAGCACATCGAGTAAGAGCACAGGCTCCAGTGTTGAGAAGACCTGGAGATCGAATCCCGGGCTCAGACACTTAGCACCCACCCAGAAACACCTGGCTGTGTAACCTTGAGCAAGTTACTTAACCCCAATTGCTTAGGGGCGGCCAGGTGGCTCAGCGAGTAAGAGCACTGGCTCCAGTGTCGGGATGACCTGGATCAAAATCCGGGCTCAGATACTCAGCACCACACCCAGAAATAACTGGCCGTGTAAACTTGAGCAAGTTACTTAACCCTGATTGCTTTAAAAAAAATAAATAAATAAATTACTTCAGAAGGTTCAGGTAAAGTGATTGGGCCCATTTTTATTTTTCCCACTAAAACTGTATTAATTCCTACCTTCCTTACAGTGAATTGGTATCTTCCTTCAGGTAAATTCAGAGTCATGCCTCTCAATATATCTATTCTAATGATGTATTCAAGAATGAGTACAATAACTACAGTATATTCTTTCTTAGGTAATTGCCCAATTTTCATTGTTATTTTAACTTGTCTGGCGATATTTCAGCCCCTCCAAGTCCTGTTATGGTAACAGGAGTTCCATGTTTGAACTGATCAGGGTTTCCATAGAAAAGTGAGGCCTCTGCCCCATATCTAGCAATGCCCTAGTTACAGTAGTTGATCCATTCTTCCAATATATTGTTAAACCAATATGAGTCTGCAATCTCCTTGGTGTATTTCTTTAATTGGGGCTGGGGCTTGGCCTATATCCTTTCTCCCTGAAGATGTGGCAAACTTGGATACAAAGATTCAGGAGTATCTGTAGGGGTGCTTCCTGTTTCCCTATTCATTCCAAAGTTAAGTACCTTTTCTTGGTACATCTTATGCAGCAATTCAGTTGGAATACCACCTATTCTTCTAAAACCCACCCCTGCTCTCAATTGAGCAGTAAACAATTCTCTTCTGGTCTATCTATTTTGTCTTTGAATCCTCTGGCTATTTATTCTTCTCTCTGGAGGAAACTTATCTTTTCCCCATTCCCCTAAGTCACTTAATTGTAAAATCTTATCCAGCACCTCTGAAAGAGGGTACCCTATTTCCCCAATTAATGGAGTCAATTAGGTGCTTATAAGCAGGAGGAGTCATCTTCACTATGATATTTCTATGAGAAACTCCTAGGGGGGTATCGTGATATGCATTGGCATCTCCAACCATGATAGCAGTTTTCATTACCTCTTCTTTTAGCTTTCTCATACAGTCTCTAAGTGAAAACCAGTGTCTGTCTCCTTGAGGCTATATAGAGTCAGTAGTATATTGCCTTTTGCATCCCTCTGCAGCTGAAGCTAACAAATTAGTTCTGTTGCTGTCTCCTCACATATGGTGATCCTTAAAAGCTTGGTGTACAAAAAGATTCTGACTGATGCTTATGAATTTTAAGCAATCCACACTATCCAGTGATATTCCTCCAGCACCTTCATCAGTGATTCTTACCATCCAAGACACTAAAGACTCTCCCATTCTTTGGGTGAATCGACTCAATACATCAGTAACCTCCTGTTGAATGAAATCCTCAATTTTCTCCTTGGATTCCATTTGGCCCTGGCAGTTCTCCTGCCTTCTTCTTTGTTTGGGGAGAACTTCTGCATTAGAAGTCTCTTCATCTAACCTTGTTCTATTCTCCTCACACACATTCTCCTGGCAGCTGTTGGGGCAACTTGCCCAGCCTGTACAAAAGCTGCATGCACATTCCTTCTGCTAGTTTTTTGCCTCTTTTTAGCTACATGAACAGTAGCTTGTTCTTCTACCACCTGAGACCCTTCAGCTTGCTCTTCTGAATGCTGTGGCACAGAAGATTCCTCACACAAACCAGTCACTCCCTTGACATCTGAGCTTTTTCCTCCAGCAGCTTATCTCTACTTTTATGCACAAGATGAGAACTTGTTAGCAAGATCCAGCCTCTCCTGCACACGCCTACCAGTTCTTTCCCTGGTTCTATGGGTATTCCTTGCAAACATCTTTCCAAATCTCTGGGTTCTCCTTCTTGCAGCCTTGGTTCCCAGTTTTCACAGAGTCCTGTGCTTTTGGCCCATTCTCTAACTAGAGAAGAATAAGGCAAAGCCTCCCATCCTGGGATAGCCATTTCTCCCTCTAAAGCCCTCTGCCAGGAGCTGCTTAATGTGCAGCATTAAGAGAGATCAGAGATGTGATATGGATCTCTTGGGTCCTTAAAGGTCACCTAATTAAATCACTTCATTTGATGGGGGACAGAAACTAGACATCCTGAGGACACTCTCTTGCCTTAGGGAAACTATAATCTTGGTTAACAAAAGAATAGACATCCTGAGTCAAAGGTACTTTCTTGGTTATTAGGAACTGTAATCTTGACTGATAAGGGACACAGGCATCCTGAATCTGGAGTAAAGGAAGAGGGTACACTTCCTGGCTCTATGGGTATAGAATCTCCTTCAACTGACCCTTTTTTTTTATCTCAGCCCCAGACTATAGCTCCCATGAATTCATAGGCATGCCCACCCCCTTTGAGAAAAATAAACTTGCATACAACCTAATTCTGTTTGTCTTTCTTAGAGATTTCCACCCATCTCTTATCTGGAGGTTGAGAAGACCTAGAATAATGACTAAGACTGGCTCTGGAGAAAAAAGAGAAAATACATCTCCCTCCACTGCATAGATAGGTGACTAGTGGTGTAGAAAATTCAATATGTTTTCATACATGGTCAGTGTGTTGGCTATTTTTGCTAAAATGTTCTCTCTTTTTAAAAAAATATTTTGCAATATTATGGGGAGGGATAAAATAGGGAAATAATATGATATCTTTAAAAACTGCCAACAAAAACAGATTTTTTAAAAAGTTCTACTAAGTGTACTTCCCCCCTCATGTCTTGTGTTCACCCCAGGCAGCCACCTGCCTTGTTTACCTCTAGTCTTGTCCCTACTCCCTGATGTTGCCTTTCTCTACTCCCATTAGTGCATATCTAGGAAATATCTTTATAAAACTGCTTAAGGGTTTTCAGAAGTTTTTCGATATGTGGTATGATGAGGGGAAGTCTGGATAGAGGCAGGAGCACAGAGTTTTATTTTGAGCTAATTTTACACTTGGTTATTTCACTGAAGTAAAAATGTAATTTAAAGTCTATAAAGGGCTTCATTTTCCATACCCTTTTCCTGGCCAGTTATTTCTAAGATGTAACCTCTATAATTCCAGTAATATAAGGCTTGGTCAGAAAGCTCATCTGTATTCTGGACAGTTGCATGAACAACCCTATCTGCCAAGGCCTTGATCCTGACAATCTGGATGAAAATTATTTGACTTACTTTGAGGAACCTACTACTATTCCTTTCCTCCTCTTCTCACACACAAAAAAATCTCCCTCCTCCCCTCCCCCTTCCATGTATTATGCTCAGGATCTCTTTTTAAAGCATTCTTCTCCTCATTGGATTTTGGACCTCTTTTCCGTTTGGGTTAGTCTATTTTTTAGGTGTGATTTTCTTCAGCATTTTTTGGGTCTCCCTTAGCAAGCTGTTGACTTGTTTTTCATAATTTCCTTTCATCACTCTCATTTCTCTTCCCAATTTTTCCTCTACTTCTCTTACTTGATTTTCAAAAACCTTTTTGGACTCTTCCACAGCCTCCAACCAATTCCTATTTTTCTTGGAGGCTTTTGATGTAGGAGTTTGACTTTGTTGTCTTCTTCTGGTTGTATGTTTTGATCTTCTTTGTCACCAAAGTAAGATTCTATAGTCTGAGTTTTTTTTTTTACACTGTTCATTTTCCCAGCCAAATACTTGACTCTCTGTTTGTCAAGGTAGAACTCCACTTGCAGTGGGGTTGGGAGTGGGTGCACTGTCCCAGGCTTTGGGGGATTTATACAGCTGTTTTCAGAGAAACTTCTGGGGACCTGTAAATTTTCAGCTCTTCCAAGGTGGTAATACGTTCAAAGGAGAGGTGTTTAGTCCTCTCCTGGCCTGCACTCTGGTCTATGAGTGACCCCAAGTACTCTTTTCTGCCTTGGAGCTGTGAGGAGGATTCCCTCTCCACAGCTGAAACAAGCTCTTCCTCACCAGTGCTCCTCCTCACCCCAGGACTGTTGCCCAAGACTGTGACCATGGCAAAGCAAGAGAGTCCTGTCTTGGAGTCAAGTAAAGAGATCCCTGCAATTGCCCTATGATCAGTTGCTTCATCCCCACACCATCCATGGGTAAGGAGCTTCAGAACAGCCACTGTAGCTGCTGCTGCCCTAGCTATCACCTTTACCAAACTGGGGCTGGAACTTGACCATGTTCCTCTTTCACCCAGGTCCCACAGAGTTTTCCCACAGAACCTCTGGGCTTCTATAGTGTTTGTGGGTTGAGAATTCTGGAAAGTGCCACAGCTGCCAGTGATTCAGTCCCCTGAGGTCTGTTCCAGCCCTGTCTGTGCCCATATATCCCATGCACTGCACTCTGCTCCAAGCTGAGTACAATAGACCCTTCCTGTCAACCTTTCTGACTGTCTTGGGATGGAGATGTGTTTCACTCTGTTGTTTTGTGGGTTCTGTAGCTCTAGAATTTGTTTAGAACCATTTTTTTTGCAAGTATTTAGAGGAGTTTGGGGGAGAGCTCAAATAAGTCCCTGCTTTTACTCCACCATCTGCATTCCACTGCTGCTTAGGTTTTCTGGGGAAAAGACTGGGTGGGAGGGATAATGGAGGCATTAGGAACTTTGAAGGGATTAGCAAGGAGTAAGAATTCATAGGCTCCTCCAGTGTGTAGGAAAGGGAAACCAGAGGGAGTCAGGATGTTCTGGTCTTGGCTCTCAGGCAAAAGGTAACCAACTTTATTTGGCACTATGATTGCTACTTTTCCTGGGCTCTTTTTCTCTCCCCCCTCATCAAGAGTCCCAGAAGCTAATTGCTGGCCTGAGGCCTAGATCCTGGACCCATCCCATCCTGTCCTTAGGGTCTTAGAAGAATTAATGAGCTACATCTCACCTTGGGATGGGAGATCTGGGATCTTTTCCTCCTCAATAACTGTAACCTCCTTCTAATACCACAATAATGTCTCATTAGTGCCTTTCACTTCCTCCTGCTTAGCTGGTGAGATTGTAAGGTGGTCATTAGTCTGGATCTGAAATGTTGTTGCTTATTCCCACCCCCCACCCCCCCGCAAGAAGTCAACCATTACTTAAGATTTTGCCAATTCCACACCCTTTGCATCAGCACCAAACTACAAAGACCAGGGAGATTCTGTTGAGTAAGAAGAGCCTTAAGTTCAATCAAAAGTATAACTCCCATTGTCTCTGAAAAAGGGATTTATAGCAACTTCCTCTTATTCTCTTTTCTTTTCTCATCTTAATAATTTAATTGTATTTATGCAGTGCTCTTTGGTATAGTGGAGCTCCAGCAGCAAGACACCTAGGAGATTTTTGTCACTGACTCGGGGTAAGTGGAAAATTTGATCTCTGGTTGTCTGAGAGGGATAGGTTTGGCAGTTAGCAAAAAGGAGGTCTTGTCTCCTGTTTATGTAACAGACAAGAATCTACAGGTGAGATGGTTTGGGCGGAGCTGTAGACTGAGAGATAAGGAAAAAAAAGACAGAAGAGAGGGGAGAGAGAAATGAATCACATAAAATAATGTACACTCAAATAATATAGACAAAGTATTGTTAAATGAGAGAGGCAGAGAAAGAGCAACAAAGAGAAGCAAGTCATGGAAAGAGATAGCCTAAAGAGAGACAGAGATAAACAGATCAGAGGGGAAGCTAGGTGGCACAGCGACTAGAGCACCCGCCCTGGAGTCAGGAGGACCTGAGTTCAAATATGACCTCAGACACTTAACACTTACTAGTCCTGTGACCTTGGGCATCACCTAACCCCAATTGCCCTCCAAAAAGCAAAAAAAAAAAAAAAGAGAGAGAGATAAACAGATCAGAATAGAAAGATTAAGAGAAATAAAAGAAGAGAAAAAGTTAGGTAAGTATGGAAAGAGATGATTAGATAGCTAGATGATAATGAAGATTCCTTCCTGCAAGAAATGGAGGGAGACAGAGACAAAAAAACAATAGTGAGATCCCCAAAGGAAGGGGCCTTCAAACACGTGATGGACTGTCACTAGTCAAGGAAGAGTTAATTGCAATCCTGACTAGAGACAAGACTATGACCAAGATGGCTCTTCAGTGTCACTTGACCCTAATATTGACCCGACCATTAAGTGTTGCCTATTGCATTTCATACCTTCCCCCTCAACCTGACCTATGAAATTATCTTAATCTCTTACCTCTGAGATTTAGCCTAAGCAGCCTCCTTCTACCTCTGCCATGTCCCAACTCTTCCCACTTTAACTCCAGTCACCTCCCTAAAGAACTTCCTTGATTCCAGGTGACCATAATTATCATGAACTTTTCATGATAATCATGAATCTTTCATTTTCCTTCCAGTTTTTTCCATTGCTGTGTTTGTTCTGGCTCTCCAACTAGACCAAAGATTTTTCAAGGACATGGATCATGTCTCTCATTTCTTTACTCTGGATCATTTCAGTGGATTTGCATATAGTGTAAAAGAGAATTTCTGAACCAGGCTCAGAACAGATGACTAAATCTGGCCATTTGCCCCAAGTTGGTAGACTGGTTATAAGGGAGAACAGGGTAAAAGTGTGTGACTCCCAGAAACTCAAATGCCAAGCAGATACCCTATACACAAATACTCCAGGTCATGAACCTCATTTTCTTAAACAAAAGAATTTTTTTTACTACTATAATTTTTTGGTAATATCACTATCATCTAAAAAGAGCAGAACATAGGAAAAGAGGGGGGACCACAGTGCATGTTCTTCCCTTTACTTAAGCAATTAATCAGGACATCTTGGGTTTTCTTACTCAGATTTCTTATCAAAAGGGTGGAGGATGGTGGTGGTAGTTAGCAGAGTTAAAGAATGGCTACTGTATGTTATATAATATCATCTCTATAGGAAATGGGTGTCAATGGAGAGATAGGTGAATGAATTGCATCACTAAATAAAAAAATACCCTCATCTGTGTTTTAACAAGTTCACAGGCACAAATTTTAAAAGCTTGAGAAATATCTCAACTCTCTCTCTGTCTCTGTCTCTCTGTGTCTCTCTGTCTCTCTGTGTCTCTCTCTCTGTTTCTCTGTCTCTCTGTCTCTGTGTCTGTCTCTGTCTCTCTGTCTCTATCTCTGTCTCTCTCTGTCTCTCTCTGTCTCTGTCTCTCTCTGTCTCTGTCTCTGTCTCTCTCTGTCTCTCTGTCTCTGTCTCTGTCTCTGTCTCTCTCTCTCTCTCTCTGTCTCTCTGTCTCTCTCTCTGTCTCTCTCTCTCTCTCTCTCTCTCTCTCTCTCTCTCTCTCTCTCTCTCTCTCTCTCTCTCTCTCTCTCACTCTCTCTCTCTCTCTCTCTCTCTCTCTCTCTCTCTCTCTCTCTCTCTCTCTCTCTCTCTCTCTCTCTCTCTCTCTCTCTCTCTCTCTCTCTCTCTCTCTGTCTCTCTCTGTCTCTCTCTCTCTCATTTTCCAGAGTCCAGAGCAAAGCTAGACCATGAATAATAAAAGCTCCCCTGGAGGTTTTATCCTCCTGGGCTTCTCTGAACACCCCAGGTTAGAAAAAACTCTCTTTGTGATAGTACTGACTTCCTACTTCATGACTCTGCTTGGAAACACACTCATCATCTTACTGTCTATCCTGGACTCCAAACTCCACACTCCCAGGTACTTCTTTATTTCCAACCTCTTGTTCCTGGATCTCTGCTTCACCACAAGCTGTGTTCCCCAGTTACTGTCCAACCTCTGGGGTCCAGAGAAGACCATCAGCTTTAATGGCTGTGCCATTCAGCTCTTTGTGTTCCTGGCCCTAGGGACCACTGAGTGTATCCTCCTGGCTGTCATGGCCTTTGACCGCTATGTGGCAATTTGCCAACCTCTCCATTATGCCATCATCATGCACCCCCGCCTTAGCCAGAGACTAGCAACTATAGCCTGGCTCATCGGACTATTGGAGTCTGTGCTCCAGACACCACCCACTCTTCGTTTACCATTCTGCTCCCACAGAAGAGTAGATCACTTTGTATGTGAAGTCCCAGCCCTCATCTGCCTTTCCTGTGAGGACACCACCTACATGAGATCCAGATGGCTGTGGCCAGTGTCCTCATCCTGGTTGTGCCACTGACTCTCATTTTGGTGTCCTATGGTGCTATTGTCCAGTCTGTGCTAAAGATTAACTCAGCAGTAGGACAGAAGAAAGCTTTTGGGACCTGCTCCTCCCACCTCCTGGTGGTCTCCTTCTTCTATAGTTCTGCTATCATTGTCTGCCTCCAACCCAAGAACCCTATGCTCAGGACAGAGGAAAATTCTTTGGTCTTTTCTATGCTGTGGTGACTCCTGCACTAAACCCTCTCATATATACCCTGAGAAACAAGGAGGTAAAGGGAGCATTTGGGAGGCTGTTGAGAAGGAGACATCTCAGGGGAGAGCTGAGACATTAAGACTGAGAGGTTTCTGGAAGTAGAAGGATGTTTCCAATGCTTTTCAATTTCACCTGGAATTTCAACTGACCCAACCACCAACTCAAAACATAACCTCAAAATTGGGAAAGGACTCTGTTTGGGATGAGAATCTTTTACATATATGAAATCATGACATATCTAACTTCCTTTTATTTTCCTTCTCTATCCTATATCCATCGTTTTGCTTTCTTTGTCTTCAGGTTAATTTTTATGCTATATGATATTCCCTGATTTCTCTAGCTCTGTTTTAACTGGTCACCTCTTGCCATTTCTGTCTTCTATCTCCAACTACCATCTCTTTCTCTGTTACCACATGAATTTTCTTTGACCTGGAAATGAAGGAAGTGGGTTAGATGGCTTCTGAACTTCCTTCAGACTTGAAATCTCTGATCCTATGATCCTGTCAATTTTTTCAATGATATCTACATTTTTATTCCTATTTTGCTTCCTCATGGTTTTTCCTCTTCTGCAACTCCTTTTTTTTTACCTTAATGGAAAAGAAATTACAGATTCACAGATGGTCTCTTGGCATAGATAGAAATTATCAATCTAATTTGACTGGTACTGGCCAAAAATACTCAATAAGCTATATACAGACTTTTCTTTTTTTCCTTTTATTTAGCTCTTTTTTTAAAGCAATTGGGGTTAAGTAACTTGCTCAAGGTTACATGGCCAGTTATTTCTGGGTGTGGTGCTAAGTATCTTAGCCCAGATTCAATCCCAGGTCTCCCAGCTCTGGGGCTGGCGCTCTTACTCACTGTGCCACCTGGCCACCCCTAGCTTTTATTTTTTAATTCAATTTTATTTTTATTTCGGAATTCTTTCCCTCCCACTTACCCTTTCCCAAGGCATTGAGAAGGCAAGATAAACAAAACCTGTTACATATATGTATAATCAAGCAAAAAAAAAAATTTCCTGTATTAGTGTAATGCCAAGCAAAGGCAACTTCCCAAGGTTCAAAATACCAGCATAGGTGCTCTCTGTTTTATTCAGAGAAAAGTTAAGAACTGAGAAGATCAAAATATGACATCATTCAAAATACAGCATTTACTAAGTGTGATTCAATAATCTCCAAAATACAGCATTTACCAAGTGTGATTTAATCAAGTACTACTCCACCCCTGGACATTACATTCATTTAATCAATTACAAAGTCCTTCTTCTAAATACTACTCCACCCCTAGGCTGTACATTCATTTAGTCCATCACAAAGCCCCTCTTCTCAAATGGAGATTAGTTTCCAATCATAAGTAAAATACATTCATTTGTTCAATCATAGCACAAAAAGGTCAAAAGTTCCCCACCCTTGGATCACAATTGAATCTACCCCCAGAGTTACAACAATCTTAATCACAGCATTTAATAACCAAATGGAGGTCTTTTCTTCATCTTGACCAGAGGCAAGTTCTCAGCAATTTTTGTTCCTGGGGAGACAAAGCTTAGCAAGGCCACAAGATACATTGCCAGTCTCTTCATTAATTCATTCTCTGTCTGCAGAATAGTCCTAGGACCCCTGAAAACATTAGCAAAACCCCCTTCCAGGATTTCTGTAAACATACAACAAGAAAATCCTTCTTCAGGGCTTTTGAACAAACAGCAAGGTTCCCAGGCCTCTGTAACAACAAGACTGTCCTTCACCAGTGGACAAATCTGGCAAAACAACATCAAAACAGACAGACAAAGTACCAGCATAACAGCCATGTCTACTCAGTCCTTGGCAGCTCTGGGTGGCAGCTCTCAAAAGTCCTGGGCAATTCAAAGTGGCCCTCAGCAATCCTCTCAGTCTCTCTCTGCCTCCAAGATGCTGCTTCCAAAAAGTTCTTCTGCCTCTCTCTTTTCTTGTGTCTCTCTAAATTTATGTCACCAGCTCCTTCCAGTTCAGCCCTCTCTTTTCACATAGACAAGTCCATCCCATGAGTGGGATTCACAAGCTCTGGATTTTAACACAATCAAACCAAAAACCAAGCCAATACAGGGGGATCTTTAAATTCAATTACTATTACAATTAGCCATGCCCAAGTAAAGGAAATACGCTTCAAATCTGCACTCTGAGTCCATTAGTTCTCCATATGGATCATTTTTCATCATGAGCCCTTTGGAATTGTAGTGGATTCCATTACTTGGAATACAGTTCCCGAGTCTTTCAAAGATGTTTGTCTTTTGAAAGGAAAAATAAAAGTGCTGCAAGTAAACCAGAAAAAAAAAAAAAGATATTTGTCTTTGGCATCTTGTTATCATTGTGTACATTGTTATCCTGGTTCTGCGCACTTCACTTAATATTAGTTCATGTGACTTTGCAAGTCCTTCTGAAACCATCGCCTTCAATATTTCTTACACCACAATAATCACATTCATAAACATACCCATTTCTCAATTTTTGGATAGCCCCTCAATCTCCACTTTCTTGCAGACTGGAGACATTGGACACAACACAAAGAGCTGCAATGAACATTTTTGTACATATACATAATTCTCTCTTTTTTTAAATCGCTTTGGTATATAACCTTTCTCACAGACTTTAAATAAAAGAGAACCCATTTATTAATTGAAAATGATAGAGTTGGAAAGGACCTAAAAGATCATCTAGTTCAAACCCCTTATTTCACAGATGAGGAAAATGAGTCTTAGAGAGAGAAAAAATGATTGTATGAGTGATGGCCCAAGATCAAGACAGCTAAGCCATATGGAGGATAGAGAACTTGCCTTTGAGTCAAGAAGACCTGAATTCAAATCCTTCCTTAAACACTAGCCTTGTGACTCTGGGCAAATCAGTGAACCTCTCTCAGCCTGTTTTCTCATCTATGAAATGATGGGGTTGAACTCAATGACCTCAAAGACCCATTATATCTCCAAATCCATGATCCTAAGTAGCAGCACCATGAGTCAATATTTGCTTGCTTCCAGGCTCATTACTATTCCAATGTTCAATAACTAGCATTTATATAACACCTAAGATATGTATATATTATCTCATTTGATCCTAACAACACCCTGGAAGGTAGGTGCTATTATTATCGCCATTATGCAGATGGAAAAACCTGATGCTGACAGAAGTTTAGTGACTTGCCCAGGATCACACAACTAATATCTGAGGCAGGATTTGAAGTAAGGTCTTCCTTACTACAAGTCCAGCATTCTATCTATTATAACATCTAGCTGCCTGAAGCACAGAAAACTTCACTAACTTGCTTAAGATCACATAGGAAGTCAGGAAGTCTAAAGCCAAGCCTCTTACCTCCCAACATAACCCTTTCCCTATTGTACCTGCCTACTTTTAAACAATAACCAAATTCCCAACTATTATATGGTATAGGGTCATATAATGAAGGATAAGGGGAGAGTCATATGATCTCTTGCCATTCTGCTGTATGAAACGCCTTCAGAATATTTCGAAGGGCATAAGTATAAATGCAAAAGTCTAACACAATTTCTAAAAAGGCTACTGCTTAGAAGTTTCTCTAACCAGACTTCACTAGATAGCCTGATAATACGGATTCTCTTGCCCTCTGCTGGTCAGGTAAGGTATGGCACCTGGAATTCCTTCCTAGCCCAGGGCTTGATTCTCAGTGTGATTTGGTTCATGAGTTGATCTCTGATCCTCCAAACTATAGAGAAAAATCAAAGGAACCTTTATGTGGACTTGCCCCTTACTTTTTTCTTTTGGTGTTGTTGGCATTGATCTTCCTCTTTAAGGGTATAAATAGTGCCCTTTCTAATGTGGTTCATTGAGACTACTGTTTTAAAGAGGCTCTAAAAAGATCTTTGCCTGAAAAAATTTGCTGTCTCACCCAAGACTGAGAGTGTTGTTGTCTGGCTTGCAGGACGTAGGTTTTTGCTACTGCTATTGTTGCTGTTGTTGTTTTTGTTATTGTTCAGTCTTTCAGTCATGTCTGAGTCTTCCTGACTCCATCTGGGGTTTTCTTGGGAAAGATACTGAAATGGTTTGCCATTTCCTTCTCCAGCTCATTTTACAGATGAAGAAACTGAGGCAAATAGGGTCAGGTGACTTGCCCAGGGACACACAGCTAGGAGGAAAATAGAAGGCCACAACTCAGACCCTATGACTATTCTTGAGCCTTACAAGAGACATCTACTTAGCTTTATCTCTGTGCCTTTTGCCACTACTTTAGACTTCATTGTTGTTTTGATTTCTTTTTCAGTCAGTCAACTAGCACTATGATAAGTACTAAAGATACAAAGAGAGGCAAAAAATTATCCTTAGTCTCAAGGAGGTCATAGTCTCTTTGAAGAGATAACATGCAAACACCTGTGTAAAACAAAAAATATGTAGGGTAAATTGAGACTAGTCTCAATGGGAAAGCACTAAGATTAAGTGAGACTGGGAAAGGCTTCTCACACAAAATAGGACTTCAGCTGAGACTTGGGGAAGGCTAGAAAATACAGATGAGGAAGAAGAATATTACAGGCATGACAGAGAATAACCAAAAATGATCAGTTAAGATGGAATGTTCCAGGAATGTTCCATAACCATGAAGAGGCCAGTGTCCCTGGGTTACAGATAATGTGAAGCAGAATCAAGTGGAAGAAGACCAGAAAATGGAGGCAGTGCCAAGATGGAGGAGTAAAGATAGGAACTCACCTGAATTCTTCTAAATTCCCCTCCAAACAATTTTAAAATAATGCCTCAAATCAAAATCTAGAATGCTAGAACCAGCAAAAGATTGGGGAGAAATAACTTTCCAGCCCAAGATAATTTAGGAGGTTGGCAAGAAAGGTCTGTCTCACAGGGGTGCTGGTCAGGCCTGCCATGAAGTGTAATACAGGTCATGCACTGGCAAGCCAGCAGGAAGCTTTGGGAGCAGCTGCATCAGTAGTAGCAGCAGCTTTGGAGACTCTCAGCTGATAGACAGTAAGAATTATAGACAAATGCTCAGAAAGAAATTACAGGAAACCCTTTACTGACACTGGATGACAAAAGGGACTGAAACATTTGCACTGCCCTCCACAGTTCCAGTGATAGACATAGGGGGAAAGGAGCAGTAGTCCATGAGGGGAACAGGGTTCCTAGTCATAGTTTTAGGGCACAGAAAAGTATTTTTGGTTGCTTACAAAGGAACAGAGGCTCTGGTCTCAGGTTTAAGGTAGAAAGGAGCACCAGCAGTAGCACCTTTAGGAGAGCAAGAGCCCATCTTATTTCCAGGAACATAAAAAATGATAGCATTTGAAGCTGCACTAAAAAAAAGTAGGGGCTCTGGTCACAGACAAGAGTACAGGACACTAGAGTAATGACCACACCTCTCCTTAGATCATCCCACCCAGGAAGAATGAAAAACCTCCAGATTCCCAAAGTTAACTCAGAAAACAGCAGCAAGAAAGGCCTGAAGCTTTGGATGGTGCCCCTTCAACCCTGGGAGGAGAGTCCAGCTAAGTTATGTCAAGAAATAGGTTGGGGGGAGGTGGGCGGCCAGGTAGCACAGCGAGTAAGAGCACCGGCTCCAGTGTCAGGATGACCTGGAGATAGAATCCTGGGCTCAGACACTTAGCACCCACCCAGAAACACCTGGCCATGTAACCTTGAGCAAGTTACTTAACCCCAATTGCTTTGGGGCGGCCAGATGGTTCAGTGAGTAAGAGCACCGGCTCCAGTGTCAGGATGACCTGGGGATCAAATCTGGCCTCAGATTCTTAGCACCACACCCAGAAATAACTGGCCATGTAAACTTGAGCAAGTTACTTAACCCTGATTGCTTTAAAAAAAAAAAAAAGAAAGAAAGAAAGAAATAGGTTGGGAAAATTAGCAAAAAAATTAATAATAATCTGACCATAGAAATTTAGTATCTTATATTTTTTTTGAGGGCAGTTGGGGTTAAGTGCCTTGCCCAAGGTCACACAGCTAGTTTTTGTGTTAAGTATCTGAGGCTGGACTTGAACTCAGGTCCTCCTGATTCCAGGGCCAGTGCTCTATTCACTGCACCACCTAGCTGCCCCAAAATTTAGTATCTTTTTATCAAGACACAGAGTCAGAAGACAACAAAGTAAGAAATGCTGCATCCAAACCCTCAAAAAAAATATGAATTGGTCACAAACACAAAAAGCCTTCCTGGTGATTCTTAAACAGGGTTTGAGAACTCAAATAAGAGAGGTAAAGCAAAAATTTGGAAAAGAAATGAGAGTGAAGCAAAAAAAAAATTAAGAAAAGAAAATCAACAGCTTGGTAAAAGAAGCACAAAAATTACTGAAGAAAATAATAACTTAAAACCAGAATCTGGGGAGCCAAGATGGTGGAGTAGAAACAGGACTTCCTCAGGGCTCCTGTTCCAACATCCTCCAATTCATGTAAAAAAATGACTCTAAACAAACTTTGGAGTTACATAACCCACTAAATGACACAGAGAAGCTAACCTCCTGCTGAGGACAGTCTCGCAGGCTAACAGGAAGGGGTCGGCTCAGTGCTCTGGGAGGTTTTAGCCTCAGGGAGGCCACAATCAGCCACCAGCTGGAGGGACTTCAGATCACCATAGATGCTAAGGACAATGTGAGAAGTCAGTTCATTGTGGACTTTGGTACCTGGGAGTTCGGGAGTGCAGTCAAGCCTTTGCCCCCGGTGTGAGAAGCAATTGAGACATGGCAACCATCCAGCCACTGCCACATGACTGCTTCAGAGCTCATCGCCTGCAGATTGTAGGGGGACCAAGTGATCAGTCTGAGGGGTTATCTCTCTTGCTTTAAACTGCTTGGATCTGGATCACTGTCTGGGGTAGAGGTTCTGGGATGAATGACCAGTGTGCCAGAGAGTGTTGAGGCTTCAGAGAGGGCAGCCAACTAATAGTTCCAGCAGCTGAGAAAACCCCAGTGATTTGGGACAAATCTCCCCACTCTGGTAGCAGAGTTCTACTGTGGCAAAAAGCTCAAAAATCAAGTATTTGAGTGGCAACATGAGCAAGAGAGGGAAGCAAGGCAAGCACAGTGGTCTGACTTTGGATTTCTTTTTGGGGGACAAAAAGAATCAAAGCATGGAACAGGAGGAAGACACTGAAGTCAGAACTCCTGCAAAAGAATAAGCTGCTTACAGGCCATAGAGAAGCTTAAGAAGGATTTTGAAAATCAAATAAGAGTAGTAGAGGAAAAATTGGGAAGAGAAATAAGAATTATGCAAGAAAATTATGAAATGAGAGTCAACAACCTGACTGAAGAAAATAACACCTTAAAAAATAGACTAACTCAAATGACAAAAGAGGCTCAGAAAGCCAATGAGGAGAAGAATGTCTTAAAAACCCAAATTTGCCAGATGGAAAAAGAATCTCAAAAGCTCACTGAAGAGAATCATTCCTTCAGAATTAGATTGGAGCAAATGGAAGCTAGTGACTTTATGAGAAATCAAATACTATTAAACAGATCTAAACAAATGAAAAAAATAGAAGGCAATGTGAAATATCTCATTGGAAAATAGATCCAGGAGAGATAATTTTAAAATTATTGGACTACCTGAAAGCCATGATCAAAAAAAGAACATAGAAATATTCCTTCAAGAAATTCTCAAGGAAAATTGCCCTGATTAGGGGCGGCTAGTGAACTAGGAGCAGTGAACCTGAGTTTAAATCTGGCCTCAGACGCTTAACACAAAAATTAGCCGTGTGACCTTGGAAAAGTCACTTAACCCCAATTGCCCTCTAAAAACAAAAAAGCAAACAAAAAAATTGCCCTGATGTTCTAGAACCAGAGGGAAAAATAGAGGTTGAAAGAATCCACCTATTACCTCCTGAAAAAGATCCCAAAAAGAAAACTCCTAGGAATATTATAGCCAGGTTCCAGAGTTCCCAGATCAAGGAAAAAATATTACAAGCAGCCAGGAAGAAACAATTTGAACATTGTGGAAACACAATCAGGATAACCCAGGATCTGGCAGCTTCTACACTGAGGGATCGAAGGGCTTGGAATATGATATTCTGGAGGTCAAAGGAGCTGGGATTAAAACCAAGAATCACCTACCCAGCAAAACTGAGTATCATGTTTCAGGGGAAAATATGGTCATTCAGTGTAATAGAGAAATTTCAAGCATTCTTGATGAAAAAACCAGAGTTGAATAGAAAATTTGACATTCAGATACAAGAAGCAAGAGAAGCATGAGAAGGTAAACAAGGAAAAGAATTCATAAGGTACTTATCAAAGTTGAACTATTTACATTCCTACATGGAAAAGTGACAATTGTAACTTATGAAACTTTTCTCAGTATGAGAATAGTTGAAGGGAATAGAAATGTATGTATGTATGTGTGTGTACATATATATATATATAAACATATACATAAATATATAAAACATACATATATATCTATATAGGAGGATATATGGGCATATGAATACATATGAGTGTGTGTGTGTATATATATATATATATATATATATATATATATGTATAGGTATACATAGACAGAGGGCACAGGACCTATTTAATAGGAAGGGATGATACTTAAAAGGTGAAATTAAGAAATGAGAGAGGAATATAATGAGAGGAGATGGGGTGAAATAGAATGGGGTAAATTATCTCATAGAAGAGGCAAGGGAAAACTGTTACAATGGAGGGGAAGAAAAGGAAGGTAAAAGGGAATGAGTCAACCTTATTCTTATTGAATTTTGCTTGGGGAGGGAATAACATACACACTAAATAGGGTATCTCACCCTAGAGTGGAGGGAAAGAGGATGAGAGGGGGGATGATGGAAGGGAGGGTAGGCTGGGGGGGGGGAGGGGAGGGAAGTTGGAAGCACTCACTTTTGAAAAGGGACAGGATCAAAGTAAATAATAGAACTAGTGGGGAGTGGGATAGCATGGAGGGTAATAAACTCAGTGTTTCACAGTATATCCACTATGGAAATGTTTTGCATAGCTACACATGTACAACTTTTGTTGAATTACTTATCTTCCCAGTAAGGGTGGGTGATGAGGGAGGTAGGGAAAGAATCTGAAATTCAAAGGTTTAAAATCAAATGTTTAAAATACATACTAATAATAACAAAATACATAATAATAATACAATAATAATAATAATAATATTAGTTTACATGCAACTGGGAAATAGAATATACAGGCACTGGGGCATAGAGATCCACCATGCCCTACTGGAAAGTCAGAGCAGGGGATGAGGGAAGATATGGGAGAGAGCAGATTAGGGGAGGGATTATTCAGTGGGATTGCTGTTTTGGGGTGGTGGGTAGGGGAAAAATGGGGAGAAAATTTGCAACTCAAAATCTTGTGGAAATGAATGATGTAAACTAAAAAATAATAATTAAAAAAAATAGCATTGGTCAAATGGAAAAAGAGGTACAAGAATCCACTGAAGAGAAGAACTCATTAAAAGAGTGAAATGGCCAAATGAAAAAAGGAGTACAAAGTTAACTGAAGAAAATAAATCCTTAAAAATTAGAATTGGACAAGTGGAAGTTAATGACTCCATGAGGCATCAAGAAATAATAAAACAAAATCAAAAAGAATGAAAAAAATAGAAGAAAAATGTGAAATATTTCATTGGAAAAAGAACTAACCTGGAAAAGAGATCAAGAAGAAATAATTTGAAAATATTTGGACAACCTGAAAGCCATGATAAAAGAGCCTAGACATTACATTTCAAGAAATTATTAGGGAAAACTGCTCTGATATACTAGAACCAGAGGGCAAAATAGAAATTGAAAGAATCCACAAATCACCACCTGAAAGCTCCCAAAATGGAAACTACCAGAAATATTATACCCAAATTCCAGGGCTCCCAGGTCAAGGAGGAAATATTGCAAGGAGACAGAAAGAAACAATCCAAATATCATGGAGAGACAGTCAGAAAAACACAAGATTTAGCAGCTTATTCATTAAAGGATCAGAGGGCATGGAAAGTGATGTTCCAGAGAGCAAAGGAGATAAGATTACAGCCAAGAAAAGCCTACCCAGTGAAACTGAGTACAGTCATTCAGGGAGAAAAACAGAAAATTAGTAAAATGGAGGATTTTCAAGTATTCCTGATGAAAAGACTAAAGTTGAATGGAAAATCTGACTTTCAAATACAAGACTCAAGAGAAGTATAAAAAGGTCACAAGGAAAGATAAATCATAAGGGATTCAATGAGGTTAAATTGTTTACATTCCTTTATGAGAAAATGTGACTCCTAAGCACTATCATTATTAGGGCAGCTAAGAATATGCATAAACAGTGAGTTGTGAGTGGACTATGATGGTATAATTTCAAAAAATAAAATTAAAGGGTGAGAAAGAAAGATCACTGGGAGAAAGGGGAAAAGAGAATAATAATGTGATAAGTTATTTCACATGAAAAGTACAAAAAAAAATTTTACAGTAGAGGAGAAGACAGGAGTGGCAAACAATGCTTAAACCTTACTATCATCAAAATGGACTCAAAAAAAGAATAACATAAACACTCAGTTGGGTATAGAAAACTAGCTTACCCTACAGGGAAGTAGGAGGGGAGGGAATTAAAGAAGGGAGAGGGCTGATAAAAAGGATGGCTGATTAAGGGAGGCAGTGGTCTGAATCAAAATAAACTTTTGAGGAGGGACAGCTGAGAGAGAAAGAGATAAGCAGAAGAAAAAAGAAGAAGAGAAACACAGTAATCATAACTATAAGTGTGAATAAAATGAATTCACCCATAACAAAAGCAAATAGCAAAAGGGATTAAAAAACAGAATCTGACAATATGTTGTTTATTAGAAACACACTTGAAACAGAGACAGAGTAAAAATAAGGGTCTGAAACAAACTCTATTACGCTTCAACTGAAATTTTTAAAAATCAGGGTAGCAGCCATGATTTCAGACAGAGTAAAAGCAAAAATACACATAATTGAAAAAGACAAAAAGGAAATGATATTTTGCTAACTGGTAACACACATAATGAAGGAATAGCAATACTAAACACATATGTATAAAAAGGCATAGCATCCAGATTCTTAAAGGAAAAGTTAAATGAGTTACAGGAAGAAATAAACAATAAAACTAAACTAGTGGAGGACCTTAACTCTCCCCTCTCAGAACTAGATAAATCTAACCAAAAAATTAACAAAGAAGAAGTTAAGGAGATGAGTAGAATTTTAGAAAAGTTAGATATGATAGACCTCTAGAGAAAACTGAATGGGAATAGAAAGGAAAATACTTTTCCTCAACTGACTTGGTACTTTCCCCAAAACCAACCATGTATTAGGACATTAAAAACCTCACAACTAAATGCAGAAAAGCAGAAATATTAAATGCATCTTTTCAGATCATGATGCAGTAAAATTGCATTAAATAAAGCATTGTGGAAAAAGAGATTTAAAAATAATTGGAAACTAAATAATCTAATCCTAAAGAATGAATGGGTCAAAGAACAAATCAGAGAAACAATCAATAATTTGATAAGAAGAATGACAACAATGAGACAACATACCAAAAATTTATGGGATGCAGCCACATCAAATTAGAGGAAAATTTCTATCTCTAAATGCTCAAATCAGTAAAATAAAGAGCAGATCGATGAAATGGGTATGCAACTTAAAAAAACTAGAAAAGGAACAAAATAAAATACTCAATTAAACACGAAACTAGAAATCCTGATAGCCAAAGGAGGGACTAATAAAACTGAAAGTAAGAAAATCATTAGACTAATACATAAAAGTAGGAGCTCGTTTTAGTTTAAAAAAAAAACAATAAAAAAGTAAATCATTAATTAATTTGATTTTTTTTAAAAGAAAACCAACTTATCAAAAACAAAGAGGGTGAATTCACCACCAATGAAAAAGAAATTCAAGCAACTATTAGGAGCTATTTTGCCCAATTATATGCCAAAAATCTCTAAGTGAAAAGAATGAATATTTACAAAAATATCAATTATTATATCAATAAACAGAAGAGGAATTCCCTAATTAATCTGATGCAAAAAAAATTTTAAATAAAATACTAGCAAGGAGATTACAACAATATATCACAAAGATCATACACTATGACAAGGTGGGAATTGATACCAGTAATGGAGGACTGATTCAATATTAGGAACATCATTGGTATTATTGACTATATCAACAACAAAAATCATATTATCTCAATAGATGTTAAAAAAAAAAAAGCTTTTTGGGGTGGCTAGGTGGCTCAGTGAATAGAGCCCTGGCCCAGGAGTCAGGAGGACCTGAATTCAAATCTGGTGTCAGACACTTAAAACTTACTAGCCATGTGACCTTGGGCAAGTCACTTAACCCCAATAGCCCTGCCTTTCCCCTGCAAAAGAGCAAAAAAAAAGCTTTTGACAAAATACAACAGTCATTCCTCTTAAAAACTGCAGAAAGAGTAGGAATAAATGAAGCTTTCCTTACCATGATAAGTAATACTTACCTAAAACCAACAGCAAGTATTATCTATAATGGGGACAAACTAGATGCTTTCCCAATAAGATCTGGGGTAAAGCAAAAATGCCCATCATCACCACTATTCACTATTATTCAGTATTGTACAAGAAATGCTAACCATAGCTATAAGAGAAGAAAAAGAAATTGAAAGAATTAGAATAGGTGATGGAGGAACAAAACTTTCATTTTTACAGATAGTAGGATGGTATCCTTGGACAAGCCCAAAAAACGATTGAAATAATTAACAATTTCAGCAAAGTTACAGGATATAGAAACCCCACATAAATCATCAGTATATATAAATATGTGTATATGTTTATTACCAACAAAGTCCAACAGGAAAAGATAAAACAAGGAATTTCATTTAAAATAATTGTAGACAGCATAAAATACTTGGGAGTCTATCTTCCAAAACAAATTCAGGAACTATATGAACACAACTGCCAAATACTTTTCACACAAATAAAGTCAGACCTAAACAATTAGAAATACATTAATTGCTCACAGGTAGACCAGACCAATATAATAAGAATAATATTTATAACTAAATTAATATACTTGTTCAGTAATATACTAATCAAACAACCAAAAATTATTTTATTGAGCTAGAAAAAATAACAAAATCCATCCAGAAGAACAAAAAAAAAAAAAAGAATATGAAGGGAATTCATTTTTTTAATGTGAAGAAAGCTGGCCTAGCCATACCATCTTTCAAACTGTATTACAAGGTGATAATGAAAAAATTGGTATTAAATTAAAAATAGAGCAGTGGAGGTACAAAATACACAGCAGGAAACAACCATAGTAATCTTGTGTCAAATAAACACAAAGACCAGGCCAGGGGACAAAAACCTCACTATTTGACAAAAACTGCTGGGAAACTGGGAAGCAACTTGACAGAAACTAGGTATAGATCAACATCTCACACCATATACCAAGATAAAATCAAAATGGGTACATAATTGGTGATATCATAAGCAAATTAGGGGAGAGTGGAGTAATTTACCTGTCAGATCTATGGATAAGGGGAAAATATGTTACCAAGAAAGAGATAGAGAATATTATGCATTGTGAAATGGATAATTTTTATTACATTAAATTGAACAGGTTTTACAAAAATAATACCAATACAGCTAATACTAGAAGGAAAGTAGAAAACTGGGAGAGTGAGCAATTTTACAGAAAGTTTCTCTGATGAAGGCCTCGTCTTTCAAATAGAGAAATGCAAATTGAAATAATGCTGAGATACCAACTCACACCTATCACATTGTCTCATATGACAGAAAAGGGAAATGACAAATGTTGGAGGAAATATGGGAAAATTAGGATACTAATACATTATTGATTAATCCAACAGTTTTGGAGATCAATTTGGAACTATGCCCAAAATGACTATAAAACTATGTGTAAACTTTGACCCAGAAATACTATTACTAGTAATGTAGGCCTATATCCCAAGAGTTATTTTAAAAAGAGGAAAAAGACTTATACATGCAAAAAATATTTATAGCAGTTCTTTTTGTACTGGTAAAGAATTGGAAATTGAGGGGATGCCCATCATTTGGGAGATGACTGAACAAACTGGTATATGATTGTGGTAGAATACTATGGTGCTATAAAAAATGATGGGCAGGATGTTTTCAGAAGAAAACTTGAAAGACTTACATGAACTGATGTAAAGTGAAGTAAGCAAAACCAGGAGAACACTGGACGCAGTAACAGCAATATTATATAGTGATCAACTGGGAATGACTTAGCTATTCCCAGCAATACATAGATCCAAGACAATTCTGAAGGACCTATGATGAAAAATGCAATCAACCTCCAGAGAAAGAACTGATGTAATCTGAATGGAGGTGTAGCAGCAAGCACCCTGGAGTCCCTAGGGTGGCTGCTCACACAGGTTCTTAGATCTGCTTTGTTAAAGGAAAGCAACTCAAAATGGGTTAACAAGCTTACTTTAATCAGTCAGACATATATCGTTTACCTTGTTCAGGGGAAAAAGGTCAGCACCCCGAACTTCAAAATATACAGGCAGAATTATCAAGACAGAAACAGATCAAGTAGACAGCTTTCCAAACTGTCCAACCATTATATCCATACCAAATCAACATCTGGGTTTTTCAAAGCCGGGGGGGCCTGGACAACAGCTTCCCAGAATACAGATCAAATCACAGAACACTTCTCAAAGTGAGCCCCTAAAACAAAGCTACACATCAGGGCTTATATAGCCTTCTCCTGGCTCAGAGAATGTAATAACCTTTTGGACCCACTGGCCAATCAAAAAGTATCTACTGAAAAACAAGCCTCCCACCCCAGGTTCCAGGTGCACTTTAGCCTAGGGGCAGGGAAGATCTTTAAAATTTACATTCTCATTACAGGAGGTTGAAGCATACTTTTGGGGGCGGCCAGGTGGCACAGTGAGTAAGAGTGCCGGCCCCGGCATCAGGAGACCAGGGATCAGATCCGGCCTCAGATACTTGGCACCCACACAAAATAACTGGCCGTGTCACCTTGAGCAAGTTACTTAACCCCAATTGCTTTTTTTTAAAGCATACTTTTAAAATATTTTCTTTATTTTGGGGGTTTATTTTTGTCTGTTTTCTTTTACAACATGATTGATATAGAAACATGTTTTTCATAACTACACATATATAACCTTTATCAAATTGTTTGCCTTCTCAATGATGGGGGAGGAGAGTGAGAGAGATTCCGGAACTCAAAATTGTAAAAGTTGATACATAAAATTGTTTATACCTGTAATTGGGGGAAAATTTTTTTAATTTTAAAATAACAAAAGATAAAAAATATCAAGGGAATCAATGGAAAATGTGAAAGAAGGTGGCCTAGCTATACCAGATTTCTTTTTTGATTTTTATATAATATTTTAGTTTTTTTTTCAAATTACATGTAAAGAGAATTTTTAGCAATCATTTTTACAAGATTTTGAGTTCCAAATTTTCTTCCCTCCCTTATTCCATCCTCTCCCCTCTCTCTAAAATGGTAAGTAATTTGATATAGGTTATAGAGAGCCAAACATGTAAAATATATTTCCTTATTAGTCACAATGATAGAAGAAAAATCAGACCAAAAAACCCACAAAAAGATAAAGTGAAAATAGTATGCTTCAATCTGCATTCCGACTCCACCAGTTATTTATCTACTTTGTATTATTTATTATTCATCTGCCTTATTCATTTGAAAAGAGTTAAGTCATTCATAGTTGATCATCATACAATGTAGCTGTTACTGTGTACAATGTTTTCCTGGTTCTATTCATTTCACTTTGCATAAGTTCATACAACTTTTTCCAAGTTTTTCTGAATTTGCCTGCTCATCATTTCTTACTGCACAACATACCACAACTTGTTCGGCCACTACCCAATTGATAGGCATCCCCTCAATTTTAAGTATTTTGCCACCACATTGAGAGCTGCTATAAATATTTCATACAAATCGGTCCTTTTCCCTTTCTTATGATCTCTTTGGGATACATACCTAGTATTGTTATTGCTAGGTCAAAAGGTATGGACAATTTTATAGCCCTTTGGGCATAGTTCCAAATTGTTCTCCAGAATGGGTAGATCAGTTCACAATCTACCAACAGGGCATTAATGTTCCCATTTTCCCACATCTTCTCCAATATTTATCATTTTCCTGTTTTCTCATGTTAGTCAATCTGATAGTTGTGAGTGGTACCTCAGACTTGTTTCAATTTGAATTTCTCTAATCAATAGTAATTTAGAGTATTTTTCATATGACTATAGATAGCTTTGAGTCCTTCAGCTGAAAACTGCCTGTCCATATCTTTTGACCACTTGTCAGTTAAGGAATAGCTCATATTGTCATAAATTTGATTTAGATCTCTATATAGTTGATAAATAAGTCCTTTATTAGAGACACTTGCTGTAAAATCCAGCTTTTTGCTTTCCTTCTAATCTTGTTGCATTGGTTTTGTTTGTGCAAAAACGTTTTAATTTAATATAATCAAATTATCTATTTTACATTTTTAATGCTATCTCTTGTTTGGTCATAAATTCTTCCCTGACAGATAGACTATTCCTTGCTCTTCTAATTTTCTTTTGCTATCACCCTTTATGCTTAAATCATGTAGTTACTTAGACTTTATCTTGGTATATGGTGTAAGATATTGGTCTATACCTAGTTTGTGCCATATTGCTTTCTAGTTACTAGTAGTTTTTGTCAAATAGTGAGTTCTTATCCTAAAGTCTAGGATCTTTCAGTTTATCAAACACTAGTTACTATGATCATTAACTGCTGTATCTTGTGTACCTAATCTATTCCACTGACCCACCACTCTATTTCTTAGCCAGTACCAGATAGTTTTGATGATTACTGCTTTATCTCTCCTGGATCTATATTCCAGGTCAGTTATTTTTCCAATGAGGTATTTTATATTTTATTCTATTTTTTCATCCTTTTGATTTTGTTTGATTGATTCTTGATGTCTCATAG
>NW_027187367.1:3080594-3168980 GCF_028583685.1 Petaurus breviceps papuanus
TTTTTCATCCTTTTGATTTTGTTTGATTGATTCTTGATGTCTCATAGAGTTATTAACTTCCACTTGTCCATTTATAATTTTTTTAAACATCATCTCATTATTTATTTGCAACATTTCCCTCACTAGATCTTATTCTTACAAACTTTACACATATAGTCCATTCTTAGCTGTGCATATGTGTTTCTCCTCTCATACACACTAGCTTTGTTACCGGGAATGTCACTTTGCCTCTTAGTTCTGTAGGCATCTTTCTGATACTATGTGTGTGTATATGTATATGTGTATATGTATGTTTGTATGTATGTGTATGTATACACACATACATAGTTTCACTATAGAGATTTCACCTTTAGCCAATAGAAACAAACAAAAGCTTTTTTATATAACCAAAATTAAGTTTGGTTGAGCCATTAAAAGAATATATATTACATATGTGTGTATGTATGTATATGTGCATGCATGTATGTGTATCTATGTGTGTATGTATATATATTTCAGAAAAAGTACATTGGTAAAGGAAATTTCCTTACCTAGGAGAACAATGAAATCACAATTCTAGTCTCTATCCCTAACCGTTATCTGTTCTTGTGATCTACATTCCTCACTGATACCCTCTAAGTGTGGTAGCAACTTTGTGTTGCTATATTCCACAAACCCACACTCACTTCATTCCTACTCTTTTCTCTCATTTTTTCCTCTCTTGTACTATTTAGTGACCAGAAATAATTAGATCCAGGTGTGGGGATTGAACTAAATTTTAGAAATCAATCATCAGTTCTTCAGAAATTAGGACAAAGGTTTCCTGACTCCCAGACCTTTATTCAGATCACCATGATACATAGTGTTTTGAAACTAGAGGAGTGTCTGAGCACCAGATTCTTCAGGGAGAAAACCAGACTATTCGGATTCTGTAACATTCTGATTTCACAACCTGCACTGAGAATGCTAGCTGGGATTTCACCTCTTAGCTACATAACACACCCCCAAAAAAGCCTTTTTAATAAGTAAAATGAAGGTTCATTGATCCATTCAAAGAATACATTAGAACCAGTGTATATTTAAAAGAAAAAAAAAAGAATAATGCCAACCTTGACCTGAAATCTATGATCATCACGGTCACAATGGTAGATTTACAGATGAGAAATGTTCAGCTGCAATAGCTAGAAGGAAGAAGAAAACACCTTGGTGCATACCTGAGTAATAAGATAAAACATTTAGAACTGAAAGGTACTTTAGGGGTCATCTCATCCAACCCCATTTATGCCACAGATGTGAGAAGTGAGGTCAGAGATGCTAATTGACTGGCCACATCACAAGTAGTTCCTACAAGAGCCAAAATTTAAATAGAAATCCTCCAGCTCCAAAGTTGCTGCAGTTCCTGCCATGCCATACTTTCTCTAGGCAGTGTGAATGATGGCCTTCTCATGCTTCTCTTGCTTCTTGTATCTTAATGTCAAATTTTCTATTCAACTCTGGTTTTTTCAGCAAGAATGCTTGAAAGTCCTCTATTCCACTGAATGACCTTATTTTCCCCTGAAACATGATACTCAGTTTTGCTGGGTAGGTGACTCTTGGTTTTAATCCCAGCTCCTTTGCCCTCTGGAATATCATATTCCAAGCCCTTCGATCCCTCAGTGTAGAAGCTGCCAGATCCTGGGTTATCCTGATTGTGTTTCCACAATATTCAAATTGTTTCTTCCCGGCTACTCATAATGTTCTCTCCTTAATCTGGGAATTCCAGAACCTGGCTATAATATTCCTAGGAGTTTTCTTTTTGGGATCTTTTTCAGGAGGTGATCAGTGGATTCTTTCAACCTCTATTTTGCCCTCTGATTCTAAAACATCAGGGCAGTTTTCTTTGAGAACTTCCTGGAGGATGATTTCTAGGTTCTTACTTTGGTCATGGCTTTCAGGTAGTCCAATAATTTTTAAACATCATCTTGATTTCTCATAAAGTCATTAGCTTCCATTTGCTCCATTCTAATTCTGAAGCAATGATTCTCCTCAGTGAGCTTTTGAGATTCTTTTTCCATCTGACAAATTTGGCTTTTTAAGGCATTCTTCTCCTCATTGCCTTTTTGAGCCCTCTGGTTCTAAAACATGAGGGAAGTTTGCCATTTGAGTCAGTCTGTTTTTTAAGGTATTATTTTCCTCAGTCAGGCTGTTGACTCTCATTTCATAATTTTCTAGCATTGTTTTCATTTCTCTTCCCAATTTTTCCTCCTAGGAATATTATAGCCTCCACATGCTCTGGCAAGCTGGTCACATACCCCAGGACCTCCACCCTAGACTGCAATCCAGATCCAAGAAGGTTAAAGCAAGAGCGATTACCCCTCAGACTGGTGCTTGGTCCCCCTACACTCTGCAGGCCAGGAGACGAAGCTGCCACATGATGCTGGCTGGCTGTGCCAGTGTCTCAGCAGCTTCTCACCCTGGGGGGCAAAAGCCATGCACTCCCACTTACTGGGTCCCAAAGTCCAGACTGCACTGACCTCTTACTTTGTCCTTTGCATCTATGTGTTGATAAATCTGGAAACAGCCACAGCTACTGCTGATCTGGAGTCCCTCTGGCAGGCGGCTGGTCAGGCCCGCCCTGGAGCTAAAGCCTCAATGTGGGGCTGGGCTCAGCTCCCAGAGCGCTGAGCTGGATTCCTGCCAGCCTGCCACGCTGTCCTCAGCAAGAGATTAGCTTCTCTGTATCATTTTGTGGGTTCTGCAACTCCAAAGTTTGCTTAGAGTCCCCTTTTTACACGGATTAGAGAAGGTGGAAGCCGGAGCTGTGGAAAGGTCGTGCTTCTACCTCCATTTGTAATTTTTAAGGAATTATTTCCTTCAGCTTTTTTAGCTTCCTTTTCCACTTGGCCAATTCCACCTTTTTGAGGTGTTTTCTTTTTCCAGCTGTTGGCTCTTTTTTCATAATTGTATTGCATCATTCTTATTGCATTTCCCATTTTTTCTGCCTCTCTTGTTTAATTTTTAAACTTCATTTTGAGCTCTTCCATGATTTCTTTCTGAGTTTAAGAGCAATTCCCATTTTTGCTTGGAGTTTTGCCCATTGGTGTTTTGATATTGTTGTCCTATTCTGAGTTTGTGTCTTTATCTTCCCTGTCACCATAATAATTTTCTATGGTCAGATTCTTTTTTGTTGTTTTTTGCTCATCTTATCCAGTCTTTTTCCTTATTTTTAATTTTGAATTCTGCTGCTGGAGTGGAAGGGGCACTGTCCCAATTTTCTTGTGCTGCAAGCCCTGGCTATTAACCTGGTGTTGCACTGGTGTCGCCCTGAGGCCCAAGGGGACCTTGTTTCTAGTGCTGCACTGAGGAAGTAGGTTGGGGAGGTGGCTAGCACTGCTGGAGGTAACTGCATTAAAAAGTGGTAATCATCAAAACAATCTGATGCTGTCTAAGAAATAGAGCAGTAGATCAGAGAAATATGTTAGGTACATAATACCTATAAGTAAATTACCCTAGTAATCTAGTATTTGATAAACATAAAGACCCAAGTATTTGGGACAAAAGCTCATTATTTGACAAAAACTTCTGGGAAAACTGAAAAACAGTTTGGCAAAAACTAAGTATAGACTAACATCTGTAGCAAGTAAAATCAATAATAAATGCCTTGGATACTTTGTTTTGCATTGCCTTGCCAAACATCTATCATTTTAATGGGAAAAGAAGGAACTGTGTGATTTACAGTAAGAATATAATCGGGGGGGGGGGGGGGGAGGGGAAGGGCAGCTAGGTGGCACAGTTAATAGAGCACTGTCCCTGGAGTCAGGAGGACCTGAGTTCAAACTGGCCTCAGACACAAAACACTAGCTATATGGCCTTGGGCAAGTCACTTAACCCCAACTGCCCTGCCTTCCTCCCCAAAAAAGAGATAAACATATAATCTCAGGTGAAAGCCTGTGTAAAAGAAACTAAGATGCAGTCCTAGGGAAATCTCTGTGTTAAGTTAATCTTAAGAGTAGAATTATAGGGAGTAGAAACAAGACCTCTGCGTGCCTCTGGCTCTCACCACCTCCAATCCATGTGAAAGGGGACTCTTGAACAAACTTTAAAGCTACAGAACCCACAAAATGACACAGAGAAGCTAACCTCCTGCTGAGGACAGCCTGGCAGGCTGGAAGGAATTGGCCAGTGCAGTGCTCTGGGAGCTGAGCCCAGCCCCACAAGAGCAAGATGTTTTAGCCCCAGGGCCAGCCTGACCAGCTACTGGCTGGAGGGACTTCAGATGACCAGCAGCTGTGGCCATTTACAGAATAATCAACACATATATGCTAAGGACAAAATGAGAGGTCAGTGCAGTGTGGACTTTGGGACCCAGTAGTTGGGAGTGTGTTGGTTTTTGCCCCCAGGGGGAGAAACTGCTGAGGGCTGTGGTGCAGCCACCTCCATGTGGCAGCTTCAGCTCCTGGCCCAAAGAGTGTAGGGGGACCAAGCGACCAGTCTGAGGGGTAATTGTTCTTGCTTTAACCTGCTTGGATCTGGATTGCAGTCTAGGGTGAAGGTCCTGGGGTGTGTGATCAGCTTGCCAGAGCATGTGGAGGCTTCATAGAGGGCACCCAAATAGTACCTCCCACAGCTGAGAAAACCCCAGCATTTCTATGAAGCTCCCCTGTCTGGCAGAAGAGTCCTACTGTGGCAAAAAAAAAAAAAAAGCCCAAAAGTCAAGTAATTGAGTGGTAAAATGACCAGGCAAAGGAAGCAAAGCAAACAGAAGAATCCAACATTAGACTACTATTTTGGGGACGAAAAGGATCAAAGCATGGAACAGGAGGAAAACAGTGAAGTCAGAACTCCTGCACCAAAAGCTTCAAAGGAAAATACAAGCTGGTTACAGGCCATAGAGGACCTGAAGAAGCAGATAAGAGAAGTGGAGGAAAGATTGGGAAGAGAAATGAGAATGATGCAAGAAAATTATGAAATGAGAGTCAACAGCCTGACTGAGGAAAATAACACCTTAAAAAATAGACTAACTCAAATGGCAAAAGAGGATCAAAAAGGCAACAAAGAGAAGAATGCCTTAAAAAGCCAAATTTGCCAAATGGAAAAAGAATCTCAAAAGCTCACTGAGGAGAATCATTGCTTCAGAATTAGATTGGAGCAAATGGAAGCTAATGACTTTATGAGAAATCAAGATGCTGTTAAACAGATGCAAACAAATGAAAGAATAGAAGGCAATGTGAAATATCTCATGGGAAAAACCACTGACCTAGAAAGTAGATCCAGGAGAGATAATTTAAAAATTATTGGACTACCTGAAATCCATGATCAAAGAGAGAACCTAGAAATAATCCTTCAAGAAATTCTCATAGAAAACTGCCCTGATGTTTTAGAACCAGAGGGCAAAATAGAGGTTGAAGGAATCCACCAATCACCTCCTGAAAAAAGATCCCAAAAAGAAAACTCCTAGAAATATTATAGCCAGGTTCTGAAATTCCCAGATCAAGGAGACAATATTACAAGCAGCCAGGAAGAAACAATTTGAATATTGTGGAAACACAATCAGGATAACTCAGGATCTAACAGCTTCTACACTAAGGGATTGAAGGGCTTAGAATATGGTATTCTGGAGGGCAAAAAAGCTGGGATTAAAACCAAGAATCACTTACCCAGCAAAACTGAGTATCATGTTTCAGGAGAAAATATGGTCATTCAGTGGAATAGAGGACTTTCAAGCATTCTTGATGAAATAACCAGAGTTGAATAGAAAATTTGACATTCAAATACAAGAAGCAAAAGAAGGTAAACAGGGAAAAGAAATCATAGGAACTTATCAAAGTTGAACTAGTAACATTCCTACATGGAAAATCAATAATTGTAACTGATGAAACTTTTCTCAGTATGGAAATAGTTGAAGGGAATAGAAATATATATGTAATGTCTATATCAGAAGGTATACGGGCATATGAATACATATGTGAATGTGTGTATATATGTTTACAGGTATACATAGATAGAGGGCACAAGACCAATTTAATAGGAAGGAATGATACTTAAAAGGTGAAATTAAGAGGTCAAAGAGGAATATAATGAAAGGAGATGGGAGAGACAGAATGGGGTAAACTATCTCATAGAAGAGGCAAGGGAAAATGGTTACAATGGAGGGGAAGAATAGGAAGGCAAAAGGGAATGGGTCAACCTTATTCTCATTGAATTTGACTCAGGGAGGGAATTAAATACATGCAAAATAGGGTATCACACCCTACAGGAGAGTAGGGGGGAAGGGGATGAGAGACGGAATGATGAAAGGGAGGGTAGGCTGGGGGGGGAGGGAAGTTGGAAGCACCCACTTTCGAAAAGGGACAGGATCAAAGTACAGAATAGAACAAGTGAGAGGTGGGATAGGAGGGAGGGGAATATAGTCAGTCTTTTACAATATATCTACCATGTTAATGTTTTGCATTATCTACACATGTACAACCTATACTGAACTGCGTATCTTCCCAGTAAGGGTGGGTGACAAGGGAGGAAAGGAATGAATCTGGAATTCAAAGTCTTAAAATCAAATGTTAAAAAAAATGTATATATATATACTATTATTAATACTATTTTACATGTAATTGGGAAATAAGATATACAGGCACTGGGGTATGGAGATCCACCATGCCCTACTGGAAAAGTCAAAGGGGGTATGGGAGAAGATATGGGAGAGAGTAGATTGGAGGAGGGGATATCCTGTGGGACTGCTATTTTGGGTGGTGGGTAGGGGAAAAATGGGGAGAAATTTTTTAACTCAAAATCTGGCAGAAATGAATGATGTCAATCAGAAGTTAATAAAAAATGAAATAATAATAAAAAATAAAAAATTTTCATTTGAAAAATGAAAAAAAGAGTAGAATTATAATCATATAATACATTTTTGGTACTCATAATTAGGTTTTTTCTCTCTTTTTATCGTATTGACTAAAGGTCTATCCATTTTATTGATTTTTTTGTAATACTAAATCTTTATTTATTTATTAATTCAATAGTTTTCTTAAATTCAATTCTATTAACCTCTCTTTTGGTTTTCATTATTTCTAATTTAGTATTTAATTGGGGATTTTCAATTTGTTCTTTTTCTAGCCTTTTCAGTTGTATGCCCAGTTTGTTGACTTCCATTTTCTCTATTTATGTATGCATTCAGGGATATAAAACTTCCTCTAAGAACTGCTTTTGCTGTATCCCACAAGTTTTGGTATGTTGTCTCATTTTCGTCATTCTCTTGAATGAAGTTACTGATTGTTTCTATAATTTCTTATCTGACCCAATCATTCTTTTTTTTAATGCTTTATTAACTTCTGATTTACATCATTCATTTCCACCAGATTTTGAGTTACAAATTTTCTCCCCGTTTTTCCCCTACCCACTGCCCCAAAATAGCAGTCCCACAGGATATCCCCTCCTCCAATCTGCTCTCTCCCATATTTTCTTCCATACCCCTTTCTACTTTTCCAGTGGATCTCTATGCCTCAGTGCCTGTATATCTTATTTCCCAATTACATGTAAGATGGTATTAATAATAGTATATATATATATACACACACATATAAATACATATATATGTATATATATATATATATATATATATATATTTCAATATTTGATTTTAAAACTTTCAATTCCAGATTCATTCCCTTCCTTCCTTGTCACCCACCCTTACTGGGAAGATACGCAGTTCAGTATAGGTTGTACATGTGTGGCTAATGCAAAACAATAACATAGTAGATATGCTGTAAAAGATTGACTATATTTCCCTCCCTCCTATCCCACTTGTTCTATTCTCTACTTTGATCCTGTCCCTTTTCAAAAGTGGGTGCTTCCAACTTCCTTCCCCCCCAGCCTACCCTCCCTTCTATCATTCCCCCTCTCATCCCCTTCCACCCTATTCTCCTGGAGGGTGAGATACCCTATGTAGTGTGTATTTCACTCCCCACTCAAGCCAAATTCAATGGGAATAAGGTTGACCCATTCCCTTTTACCTTCCTATTCTTCCCCTCCATTGTAACCATTTTCCCTTGCCTCTTCTGTATGAGATAGTTTACCCCAATCTGTCTCTCCCCATCTCCTCTAATTATATTCCTCTCACCTCTTAATTTCACCTTTTAAGTATCATTCCTTCCTGTTAAATTGGTCCTGTGCCCTCTAAGTATACCTGTAAACATATATACACACATTCACATATGTATTCATATGCCCATATACCCTCATATATAGACAAATATATATATTTCTAATCCCTTCAACCACTGAGAAAAGTTTCATAAGTTACAATTATTGTGTTTCCATGTAGGAATGTCAATAGTTCAACTTTGATAAGTTCCTTATGATTCCTTTTCCCTGTTTACCTTCTCATGCTTCCCCTGCCTCCCGTATCTGAATGTCAAACTTTCTGCTCAACTCTGGTCCCTTCAGCAAGAATGCTTGAAAGTCCTCCATTCCACCGAATGACCACACTTTCCCCCAAAACATGACACTCAGTTTTGCTGGGTAGGTGACTCCCAGCTTCAATCCCAGCTCCCTTGCCCTCCAGAATATCACATTCCAAGCCCTTTGATCCCTCAGTGTAGAAGCTGCCAGATCCTGGGTTATCCTGGTTGTGTTTCTGCAATATTCAAATTGTTTCTTCCTGGCTGCTTGTAATATTCTCTCCCTAATCTGGGAACTCCAGAACCTGGCTATAATATCCCTAGGAGTTTTCTTTCTGGGATCCCCCTCAGGAGGTGATGGGTGGATTCCTTCAACATCTATTTTGCCCTCTGGTACCAAAACACCAAGGCAGTTTTCCTTGAGAACCTCCTGGAGGATGATTTCTAGGTTCTTACCTTGATCATGGCTTTCAGGCAGTCCAACAATTTTTAAATTATCTCTCCTGGATCTATTCTCCAGGTCAGTGGCCCTTACCATGAGATATTTCACATTGCCCTCTATTCTTTCATTTGTTTGGATCTGTTTAACAGCATCTTGATTTCTCATAAAGTCATCAGCTTCCATTTGCTCCAATCTAATTCTGAAGCAATGATTCACCTCAAGTGAGTTTTTGAGATTCTTTTTCCATCTGGCAAATTCGGCTTTTTAAGGCATTCTTCTCCTCATTGCCTCCTTGAGCCTCCTTTGCCATTTGAGTCAGTCTGTTTTTTAAGGTATTATTTTCCTCAGTCAGGCTGTTGACTCTCATTTCATAATTTTCTTGCATCGTTCCCATTTCTCTTCCCAATTCTTCCTCCACCTCTCCCACCTGGCTTTCAAAATATTTCTTAAGGTCCTCCATGACCTGTAACCAGCTTGTATTTTCCTTTGAAGCTTTTGGTGCAGGAGTTCTGACTTCACTGTTTTCCTCCTCTTCCATGCTTTGCTCCTTTTTGTCCCCAAAATAGGAGTGTATTGTTGGAATCTTCTGTCTGCTTTGTTTCCTTTGCCTGCTCATTTTGCCACTCAATTACTTGACTTTTGAGCTTTTTGCCACAGTAGGACTCTGCCGCCAGACAGGGGAGTTTTCGTCCCAAACACTGGGGTTTTCTAAGCTGCTGGAGGTATTAGATGGGTGCCCTTTCTGAGGTCTCCACACCCTCTGGCAAGCTGGACACACACCCCAGAACCTCCACCCTAGACTGCAATCCAGATCCAAGCAGGTTAAAGCAAGAGCAATTACCCCTCAGAGTGGTGCTTGGTCCCCCTACACTCTGCAGGCCAGGAGCTGAAGCTGCCATGTGGCCTTGACTGACTGTGCCAGTGTCTCAGCAGCTTTTCGCCCTGGGGGTAAAAGCCATGCACTCCCACTTACTCGTCCCAAAGTCCAGACTGTACTGACCTCTCACTTTGTCCTTTGTGTCTATGTGTTGTTAAATCTGGAAACGGCCACAGCTGCTGCTGATCTGGAGTCCCTCTGGCCAGTGGCTGGTCAGGCTTGTCCTGTGGCTAAAGCCTAGGTGTGGGGCTGGGCTCGGCTCCCAGAGCACTGAGCTGGATTCTTGCCAGCCTGCCAGGCTGTCCTCAGAGGGAGGTTAGCTTCTCTGTGTCATTTTGTGGGTTCTGCAGCTCCAAAGTTTGTTTAGAGTCCCCTTTTTACATGGATTGTGGAGGGTGGACCTGGAGCTGTGGGAAGGTAGTGCTTCTACTCCTCCATCTTGGCTCTGCCCCCCCCCCCAATCATTCTTTAGGATTAAGTTATTTAACTTCTAATTAGTTTTTAGTCTCTCCTTCCATGGCCTTTCATGACATATAATTTTTATTGCCTCATGATCTGAGAAGGATGCATTTAATATTTCTGCCTTTCTGCATTGAATTGTGAGGTTTTTATGCCCTAGTACATGGTCAATTTTTGTATATGTGACATGTACCACTGAGAAGAAGGTATATTCCTTTTTATCCCCATTCAATTTTCTCCAGAGGTATACCATATCTATTTTCGCTAAGATCCTATTTACCTCTTTAACTTCTTTCTTGCTTATTTTGAGGTTAGATTTATCAAGCTCAGAGAGGGGGAGATTGAAGTTCCCCACTAGTATAGTTTTGCTATCTATTTCTTCCTCTAACATCCTTAACTTCTCCTTTAGGAATCTGGATGCTATACTGCTTGGTGCATAGATGTTTAGTAATGATATTGCTTCATTTTTGATGGTGCCTTTTAGCAAGATATAGTTTCCCTCCTTATCCCTTTTAATTAGATCTATTTTTGCTTTTGTTTTGTCTGAGGTAAGAATTGCTACCCCTGCTTTTTTTACTTTAGCTGAGGCATGATACATTTTACTCCAGCCTTTTATCTTTACCCTTTGTGTATCCTCCTGTTTCAGATGTGTTTCTTGTAAACAGCATATTGTAGGATTGTAGTTTTTAATCTATTCTGCTATCCACCTCTATTTTATGGGAGAGTTCATCCCATTCACATTCACAGTTATGATTACTATTGGTCTCTTTCCCTCCATCCTATTCCCTCCCCTATTTATGCTTTTATTTTTTTTCCCCTTCTTCCTTCCCCTCCTTAAGAGTTTTCCTTTTGACCACCACTTCCCTCAGTATTCCCTTCTTATCAGCCCCCCTCCCTTTTCCTCCCCTTCCCCCTTCCTTCTTCCCTCCCTTCTAACTACCCCCCCCTTTTTGTAGCCCTTACCCCCTCCTACTCCCTGTAGGGTATGATAGATTTTTATAATTAATGTAGTATGTTATTTCTTCCTTGAACCAAGATTGACAAGAACAGATCTCATGTAATGCTCCTCTCCCTCCCCTCTTTCCCTCTATTATGATAAGTTTTGTATCTCTTCTCGATAGAGTCCTATACTTAACTGGTTGTGTTATTCCCTCCTTGCACCAGAACCAATGAGGGAAACGCTCATATAATGCTTATCTCCCTCCCTTTTTTCCCTTTACTATATTGTTTTTATGTCTCTTTGTGTGGCATAATTTACCCTTTTCTGCTTTATTCTTTCCTCTTCTTCCATTGCAGTCCCTTTGCAGCCCTTAATAAGGTTTTTTTAATCATTATTTTGTGTAATTTATACACACACCCTCCATTTATCTATAAACAGTTTGCTCTTATTAAATAACAGGGTGTGTGTGTGTGTGTGTGTGTGTCTTCCTTATTTACCTTTCTATGTCTCTCTTGCGTCTCCTAATTGGAGGTTGAATTTTCCATTGAGCTCTGGCTTTTTCATCAGGAAGGTCTGGAAATCCATTATATTGCTGAATGACCATCTCCTTGCCTGGAAGAATATGTTCATTTTCGCTGGATAGGTGATCCTTGATTGTAACCCGAGTTCTTTTGCCTTGAGAAAAATCATATTCCATTTCCTCCAATCTTTCAGTGTAGAAGCTGCCAGATCCTGTGCAATTCTCACTGTGGTTCTGAGATATTTGAATTGTTTCCTTCTGGCTGCTTGTAGTATTTTCTCCTTTACCTGATAATTCTGGAATTTGGCCACAACATTTCATGGACTTTTCAATTTGGGATCTCTTTCAGGAGGTGACCCGTGGATTCTCTCAGTTTCTATTTTACCCTCTGGTTCTAGTATCTCAGGGCAGTTTTCCTTCATGAGCTCTTGGAAGATGTCCAGGCTCATTTTTTCATCATGATTTTCTGGTAGGCCTATGATTCTCAGATTATCTCTCCTGGATCTGTTTTCCAGGTCAGTTATTTTTCCATTGAAATATTTTACCTCTTTTTCTAATTTTTCATTCTTGATATTTTGTTTGACTGATTCTTGGTTCCTCATAGGCTTATTCACTTCAATTTGGTTAATTCTAGTTTTTAGCAAATTATTTTCCTCAGTTTTTGAAGCTCCTTTTCCATATCACACATTTTTCTTTTTAAGGAGCTGTTTTCTTCATTTTAATGTTTTTCTGATTTTACAGTTTTGATTTTTAAAGAATTATTCATTTTCTCTTCTATCTCTCTAATTTGGTTTTCAAAGTTCCTTTTGAGCTCATCTAAGAATGCTTTCTGTGCTTGAGACCAGTTTCCTGTTAAGGATTCAACTGTGGGTGTGGAGTCAACACTGTCTCCCTCTGAATTTGATTCCTCCCTCTCACAATAGTAGTACTCCAGAGTCTTTGTCTTTGCAGTATGCTTTTTACCTTTTTTGAGGCAGAGCCCTAGCCACACCCTTCCTCTAGAGTTCCCAAGCCTTTACTGTTTAAAGTTTTGCTCTGGAGCAATAATTGATGTGTTTTCAGGGTCAGAGAGGGGATTGGAGCAGCCAGGGTTCACTCTGCCATTGTGATCCCTAGAAGTTCAGATAGGGGCTTTTTAAATTTCCAGGCTGTGGGTTGGTAGTCCCAGGAGTAGCTGCTGCCACTGCCAGGGGTCCTGCATTTGGCTCTACCCAGCTCTGTCCAGTTCCAGTTCTGCAGTGATAGGTCTGGCAATGGCCCTTGAGGTTGGTGGATCAACTTGCTGCATTGCTCAGGCCTCGTCCTGGCCTCTGCGCTGACCTAAGTCATCTTCTGGGCCTCTGATAAAGGCCTCATTTCTCAAATACAGAGAGAAATGAATTAAATTTATAAAGATACGACCCATTCCCCAATTGCTGTTTGTCCTTCTGGTTCAAAGAGAACCAAAATGACATCATGATGTCAGGGTCAAAATACAGTGTGTCTGGCAGTGGCTGATCACACCAATGTGAGCTCAGAAGGCTCTATCACAAGTCAGGAATAAATAGTCTGCATGAAACATTCAGAATAGAGATCTCACTTTTCTTTTGAACTATTTTTATTCTGCTTTGCTCAGAGAGCACAGTACCTTCTTTGATGTGGGCATGCTATGCTGGGTGGTCCTGTGCCAGTGTCTCCCATGTCTCACAATCAATATCAAGTTCTTAAGAGAGATCTTAAGAGTGTCCTTCTATCACTTCTTCTGACCTCCATGTGAGCACCTACTTAGTGTAATTTTTCTGTAAAAGTCTTATAGGTAAACATATGTTGGGCATTTGAACAAAGTGACCAGTTCATTGGACTTGCACTCTCTGCAGTAGAGTTTGAATGTTTGGCAAGTTCACTTCCACAAAGGACCTCAGTGTCCAGCACCTTATCTTGCCAGGTGATCTTCAGGATGTTCCTAAGACAATTCAAATGGAAGCAATTCAGTTTCCTGGTATGGTGCTGGGATACTGTCCAGGTTTCATAGCACAATGAAGTCAAGCTCTAACATATTCAGTTTGACAGGCAGCCTAATACTTCCTCTCCCACACTTTCTTTCAGAATCTTCCCAGTGCTGGGATGGCTCTGTCAATGTGCAGGTCAGTCATCATCTATTTGTACATCCCTAGAAAGTATATTGCCATAGGGGCGGCCAGGTGGCACAGTGAGTAAGAGTGCCGGCCCCAGTGTTGGGAGACCTGGGATCAGTTCCAGCCTCAGATACTTGGCATCCACACAAAAATAACTGGCCGTGTAACCTTGAGCAAGTTACTTAACCCTGGTTGCTTAAAAAAAAAAAAGTATACTGCCAAGATAAATGAACTTATCTACCACACTCAAAATTTCTCCATTTGCTATAACTGATGGTTCCACATATGGATGGTGTGCTTCTGGCTGATAGAGAACCTCTGTTTTCTTGGTGTCAATTGCTGGGCCAAAATTAGCACATCCAAGCCTCAGAAGTTGCATTGAGTGCACAGTCATCTGTGAACAAAACATCATGCATCAACTTTCCCTCCACTTTTGTCTTGGCTTGTAGCCTTTTCAAGGTAAATAATATACATTCGGTACAGTAGCTGACCTTGATACCATTTTTGTCCTTATTGGAGGTGTGTGACAACATCACTGAAAACATCATGCTAAAAATCATGGGCCAAGCACATAGCCCTGCTTCATTCTGTTGGTGACTGGGAAAGTACAAGAACACCATCCATTATCCAGAACCCATAAGAGCATGCCATCATAAAACTGGCATTTGATACTGATGAACTTCTCCAGGCAACCAAATTTTTCCATGATCTTCCACAGACCCTCACAATTGACTGTGTCAAAGGCCTTGGTTAGATCAACAAACATTATGTACAGACCTCTCTTCTGCTCCTGGCATTTGTTTAGAGTTGTCAGGAAACAAGCACCATATTAACCATTTCTCAGCTCTTTCTGAAGCCACACTAGCTCTCAGGTAGATGACAATCTTCCAGGTGAAGGATTAGCCTATTAAGAAGGACTCTGGCAAGAATCTTGCCAGTGAGGACTAAGAGAGAGACACTCCTGTGACTGTGACAGGACAGTCTATTTCCTCCTTTATAGAGATGGACAGTGGAGGCATCATTGATGTCCTGAAGGAGAGTGTCCTCTTGCCATATAACCCAGAAGATTCCCATCAGCTTTTCTAATAATCAGCGGACACCCTGCCTTACAGATCTCTGCTGGAATGGAATCAGCACACTGAGAGGAGCCTAATGGTATTCAAAATCTCTTCTTCAGTTGAAGGTTTGACTAGAGAGGGATTGACTTTAACCTGAGGTAAATGGTCAATGCCTTCAGCATTGCTTGATGACTGTTTCTTGGGAACACTAGAGAAATGTTCAGCCCATCTCTTTATCATATCCTTATCATTGATCAGTGTGGCTCCATCAACACTGAATAGTAGAGATGCACCAAAAGTCTTTCACCCCTAAATAGCCTTCATTCCCAAATTGATAAATGGTCAAAGGTAGTTTTCAGATGAAGTAATAAAGGTATCTCTAGTCAGATGAAAAAGTGTTCTAAATCACTATTGACTAGAGAAATGCAAATTAAAACAACTCTTGAGGTACCACCTCACACCTATGAGATTGGCTAATATGACAGAAAAGGAAAATGACAAATGTTGGAAGGGATGTGGGAAAATTGGGATGCTAATGCACTGTTGTTGGAGCTGTGAACTGATCCAACTATTCTGGGGAGCAATTTGAAACTATACCCAAAGGGCTATAAAATTGTCCATGCCCTTTGACCCAGCAATACCACTTTTCTAGGTCTATAGCCCAAAGAAATTTTTTTTAAAGGAAAGGACATATATGTACAAAATTTTTATAAGCAGCTCTTTGTGGTGGCAAAGAGTTGGAAATTGAAGGGATCCCCATCGATTGGGGAATGACTGAACAAGTTGTGGCATCTGATTGTGATAGAATACTATGGCATTATGAGATGATGAACAGGATGCTTTCAGAAAAAATTGGAAAGACTTACATGAACTGATACAGAGTAAAGTGAGCAGAACCGAAAGAACATAATATATAATAACAGCAATCTTGTACAATTATCAGCTGCGAATGACTTAGTTATTCTCAGCATACAATGATCCAAGACAATTCCAAAGGACTTATGATGAAAAATGCTGTCTACCTCCTGAGAAGGAAGGTGGAAGAAGACAACACATTAAAAAGGAACTAAAAAGCAGGTGGAGGTGAAAAGAGGGTACCAAGGACAAGGATGTAATGAAGTCTTGCAGCCTGGTGGGAGATAAGGAGGAAGCTGTAATGGGTCCCCTCCTTAAATCAAAGGATCTGAAAGGATCTCTATATCCATTGCATCATCATGCAGCTCTTTCTAATGGCTTTCTAATTCATTTGATTGAGTCATACTAGATTTGACTGAACTTATATTTGTATTTCAGAATTTCTTTTCAGCTTTGGTCTTTTCATCAGAAATATTTGAAGATCCTCTAGCCATTTGTGCATTTTCCCCCCATAGGATTATACTTAACTTTGTAGAATAAGTTATAGTTCCAAATTACTGTACAGAATAGTTGACTAGTTCACAGCTCCTTCAACAGGGCATTAATATACCTACTTCCCCAATCCCTCCAACTTTTCTCATTTTCTTTTTCTGTCATCTTAACCAATCTGATGGGTATGAGGTGGTACTTCAGAGTTTTAATTTTCATTTCTCTAATCAATAATGATGTAGAGTATTTTTTCATATGACTATTGATGGCTTTGATTTCTTCTGAAAACTGCCTATTCTTATCTCTTGCTCATTTATCAATTGGTGAGTGGCACTATTCTTATAAATCTGACCAGTTCCCTGTATATTTAAGAAATGAGACCTTTATCAGAGACACTTGCTGAAAAGATTTTATTCTTAATTTCCTGCCTCCTAATTTTACCAGCATTGGTTTTGTTTATGTAAAAACTTTTTAATTTTACATAATCAAAATTTTGCCTCCAATGAACCTCTCTATTTTTTATTTTGTCATGAACTCTTCCCTCATTCATAGATCTGCCAGGTAATTTCTTCCATGGTTACAATGATTATCGAATTCCCTCTTTGTCATATTTTCTAAATCAGTTGTTTTGTTTTATATCAGATATATTACTTTTTCCTAATTTTTCAGCCTTTTGATCTTGTTCTAACATTTCTTGCTGTTTCATGAAGTCATTTATTTCTATCTGAACTATTTAGTTTTCAGAATTTCCATTTCTCAAGTAAGAGTTATCACTTTCTCTTTTAAGCTAATTATGTTCCTTCCAATTCTTTCCTCTAATGTTTTTATTTTATTTCTACCTCTTGCTTCACTTGTCCTAAATATTCATGTAGTCCTTTTTAAAATTTATTTTTTTTCCTTTTGAATCTATGCCTATAGTTGTTACTGAGTTGTGTGTTCCTTTCTTTGGGGAGATCTCTAGATTTGCAATAATTTTTTTTATTCTGTGTGCCCTTTTCTTTGGTTTACTTATATATCCAACTTTAGCTCCTGAACTGGGGCTTTATGCTAGGACTAGGTCCCTTCAGCCCTATCATATTTTGTAGTGAGATGTTGGTTCTGGCTCAAGAACCCTTTGGGTTCTTGAAATGATCTCCACCTCCCCACTTATACCATATCTCAAATTATATAAAGGCAATCATAAAAACTACTTGGTACTTGCTAAGAAATAGAGTGGTGGATCAGTGGAATGGGTTAGGTTCACAAGACACAAGACAATGACTATAGTAATCTACTGTTTGATAAGCCCAAAGACTCCAGCTCCTAGGATAAGAATTCACTATTTAACAAAAACTGCTGGGAAAACTGGAAAATAGGATGGTGAAAACTAGGCATATGGGGCAGCTAGGTGGCGCAATGAATAGAGCCCAGAGTCAGGAAGACCTGAATTCAAACCTGGCCTCAGCCACTTAACACTTACTAGCTATGTGACCTTGGGCAAGTCACTTAACCCCAATTACCCTGCCTTCCCCCCTCCAAAAATACAAAAAAAAAAAACTAGGCATAGACCAACATCTTATACCATATATACCAAGATAAAGTCAAAATGGGTACACAATTTAGATATAAAGGCTGATTAGTATAAGCAAACTAGGAGAGCAAGGAATAGTTTGCCTGTCAGATTTATGGAGAACAGAAGAATTTATGACCAACAAGAGATAGAGAATATTATGAAATGCAAAATGGATAAAATTGATTACATTAAATTGAAAAAGTTTTGCACAAACAAAGTTAATGCAACCAAGATTAGAAGGGAAGAAAAAAACTGGGAAACCATTTTTACAGTCAGTATCTCTGATAAAGGTCTCATTTCTTTTTTTTTAAGCAATCAGGTTAAGTAACTTGCTCAAGGTTACACGGCCAGTTATTTCTGGGTGTGGTGCTAAGTATCTGAGCCTGGATTTGATCCCCAGGTCATCCCGACACTGGGGCTGGTGCTCTTTACTTGCTGAGCCACTGGCTGTCCCTAAGCAATTGGGGTTAAGTAACTTGCTCAAGGTTACATGGCCAGGTGTTTCTGGGTGGGTGCTAAGTGTCTGAGCCCAGATTCGATCCCCAGGTCATCCTGACACTGGAGCCAGTGCTCTTACTCGCTGTGCTACCTGGCTGCCCCTAAAGGCCTCATTTCTAAAATATATAGAAAACTGAGTAGAATTTATAAGAATAGAAGTCATACCCCAATTGACAAAGGGTTAAAGGATATGAACAGGAAGTTTTCAGATGAAGAAATTAAAGCTATCTACAATCATATGAAAAAATGCTCTAAATCACTATTGATTAGAGAAATGCAAATCAAAACAACTCTGAGATACCACATCACACCTACCAGATTGGCTAACATAACAAAACAGGAAAATGACAAATGTTGGACAAGATGTGGGAAAATTGAAACATTAATGCATTATTGGTGGAGTTGTGAATTGATCCAACCATGCTGGAGAACAATTTGGAACTATGCCCAAAGGGCTATAAAAACTGTGCATACCCTTTGACCCAACAACACCACTTCTAGGTCTGTATCCCAAAGAAATCATAAAAAGGGAAAAGGATATATAGCAGCTCTTTTTGTAGTGGTAAAGAATCGGTAATTAAAAGGATGTCCATCAACTGGTGAGACTGAACAAGTTGTGGTATATGAATGTAATGGAATACTCTTGTTCCATAAGAAATGATGAGCAAGACTTCAGAAAAACCTGGAAAGACTTACATGCGGGGTGGCTAGATGGCACAGTGAATAGAGCACCAACCCTGGAGTCAGGAGGACCTGAATTCAAATTTGGCCTCAGACACTTAACACAAAACTAGCCATGTGACTTTAGGTGTCACTTAACCCCAATTGTCCTACCTTCCCCCCTGAAAAAAATTTTAAAAAAGACTTACATGAATTGATGCAAAGTGAAGGGAGCAGGACCAGGGGAACAGGGTACACAGTGACAGCAACATTGTGTGATGACTGACTTTGATAGACTTAGCTCTTCTTAGCAGTGACTCATGATGGAAAATGCTATCCACATCTAGAAAAACAACTAGGGAATCTGAATGAAGATCGAAGCATACTATTTGCTCTCTTTTTGTTTGTTTGTTCTTTCTCATGATTTCTCTCATTGGTTCTAATGGTTCTTTACAACATGACTAATGTGAAACTATGTTTAATATGAATGTATATGTTTTTGGAGGGGGGGAAGGCAGGGCAATTGGGGTTAAGTGACTTGCTCAATGTCACATAGCCAGAAAGTGTCAAGTGTTCGAGGTTGGATTTGAACTCAGGTCCTCCCAATTCCATGGTCAGGGTTCTATTCACTGCACTGCCTAGATGTCCCAATATGAATGTATATGTATAGCCTATATCAGATTGCACACCATCTTGAGGAAGGGAAAAGGGAAGGAGAGGGAGAAAATTTAGAACTCAAAATCTTATGCAAGTTGAAAACTAAAAATAAATAAATACTTAAAAAAAAAAAAGAAACAAACAGGAAGGAAAGATGGGGGGAGAGGAAATAATCTCCACTTCCCTGGGTTATTCTGGGATCTTTAAGGTTCAGAATCCAGGGCCTTCTCTGGCTTCTTGGAACAGAGTATTAAGTATGTTAGAGCCTCTGGGCCTGGGTTGTCTTGACCTGAGACCTGAGACACCTAGCTGGTCACTAGTTGATGCCTTCTTCAGTTCCTCAGGGATTCCAAAGGTTCCATCCAGTGGCTTTCTCAGATGAATCTTCCATTCTTTCTGACTCTGAACACAGAGCCTCTAGGCTACACATTTTATATCTCTGAGTAGTCTCTGGTTATGCTGTTAAACTAGCCTGTGCTGGAACTGGCTTTGCTGGGGGAGCCACATTTCCTATTGTCCATAAGCTTCTAACTTTTTGTATAATTCCAGAATAGAGGAAGACACATTATCTTTCATTGGATTTCTTATTCATTATTTAATCAGCTGTGAACTCCAGAGTTTTTCTGAAGTTAGGTATGTGGGAGATATGTAGGAGTTGGTAGATATGCTTCCCATTCAGGTAACCAGTTGGTAGGAAGTCTCAGATAAGATTTGTAAAGATGCCATTTCCTAACCTCACTAGGGCTGTGCTAACGTTGTCCTTGGTTGTGCTAAAGTGCCCACATGCAGGTGACTGAAAATGAAGAATAAAGAACAGAACAAAGAAGACAAAAGCCTGAATTTAATTCAAATCATAACCCAAATAAACCTAATTCCAACATTAATCCTAATTGTAGTACTAATTCTAATCTTAACCAACTCTCCAAATAGACCTACTTGATTTGGACACCCACAGAACATCATGCCTCCGTTACAATAAGCTCTTCTGAAATCTCATCATCATGTAGACTGACTCAGTTTTTGATGCTCAACACCTTCTCAACTCCCTTAGTTGCTTTTTTGGAGGGCAGATCAATAAATTCCTCCTTCCTTTACAGAAGGCTTAGATCTTTCCAGACAGGGGCTCTGCTTCTTTTCAACTTCAAGAGTAGATTGTAAGCTCCTTGAGAGCAGAGATAGTCTTATTCTTATTTGTATCCCCAGTACTTAGCACAGTGCCTGGCATATAGTAGGTATGTTAATAAATATAATCGAATTGAATTAAACCATAAATTTTCACTAATCACATCAGTTCTAATCATAACCTTTATAGCATTGAACTTGGGATTAATTCCAATCTTGACCTTCATTTTATTCTTAAATTTCCCTGACGATAAAAAAAAATTCCCTATGACTTCAGAATTAACCCTAAACTTAACTCTACTTTAAATCTAGCAAATAACTAGCCCATAAATTGGGAAAGAGCTAAACAAATTTTAGTACATGGATGTAATAGAATATTACTAAGCTACAAGAGATGATGAATACAGAAAATACAGAAAAGCATGGGAAGATATATAAACTGCTACAAAGCAAAGTAGGAAAAACCATGAAAAGGACATAGACAATAAATATAATTCTTCAAATGTAAAAGGACAACAAACTGAACCCTGTGTAATTATAATAAGTTTGATCCTAAAGAAGAGATAAGAAAATATATCGCCCTTCTTTGCAGAGGTGGGTGACTGTGGGTACAGAACATTGAATATATTTGTCAAATATATATTAATAATTATTAGTTTTGCTGAACTGTCTTTTTCTCTTTTTTTTGTTATTCTTTGTCACAGGAAATGTAACTTCCTTGGTAGGGGAGGGGAAGGGGTGTGTTTGTGTGTGTGTGTGTGTGTGTGCACGCGTGTAAATAAAGGTGAGGTTAAAAATAAAGGATCGATATTTTTTAATAAACTGATAACTTTTTATAACACTTTCCAAAATCATGCTTTTGCAAATCTCTCCTAAGCATAATACTATCTTATAACTCTTTCAAAAGTAAAGACTATTTTTTTCACCATTGTAACCCTAGTGCCCAATCAGCACAGAGCATCACACATAATAGGTATGTTTATAAAATACATGCTTAGTATTCAAAAATGAATATTTTCAGTGGTGCTCCCTTGCTCTTTCTCGCCACTCCATCCAGGCAAACCCTAATTCCTTCCTTCTGTTGACAGCACGATACTCAGAGATACTAATGTTCACATGAAGCAAATGCACAAAATGTCATTTCCAGTCACAAGGCTCAAAAAAGTGCAAATGAGGAAAACAGAGAGGCTATGTCGAATCTGCTTCATTAACTAAATTACCGAATGCCTGGCTTCCTTTAAGCTGTGACCAGACTTGATTAAGTTCAATCGAAATCATGTGCCTTTTGTAAAAGTTCTTCCTTAGTGCTGGGAAGGACTATTAAGAATTCAGGTCACTTGGCCCACATGAACTGCATCCTCTGGCCCTAAGAGAGCTACCAGGTGTGATTGCTGAGCCACTTTCAATGATGTACAAAAGGTCATGGTTAACAGAACAGGTACCACAAGATTGGAGAAGGGCAAATGTTGCGCTGATTTTCAAATGAAGGAAAGAAAGCAAAGTCTGCAAACTGTGGGATGGGAAGCTGGACTGCTACTTCTGTGAAAATTATAGAATGGATCATTACAGAGGTATTTGGAGGACATCTTAAAAGGAAACCAGGGATTACAAAGAGTCTTCATGGTTTCATCAAGAACAGGTCATGCCAGACTAACTTAATTTCCTTTTCTCATTGGATTATTAAGCTAGTAGATGAGGGGAATTCTGTGGATACATTTTGTCTAAATTTTAGCAAAGCTTTTGATACATATCTCACATTCTTCTTGCAATGAAAATGGAGAAATGTAAATTTGGCAATAATGCAATCATATAGACAACTGGTTGGGTATATGGACTCAAAGAGTAGTTAATGGTTCAATATCAACATGGTGGGAGGTCTGCAGTGGTATGTGTACTTGGCCTTGTTCTGTTTAACATTTTTTCTCAATGGCATAGATTGTATGTTCATTGCATTTGAAGATGATACAAAATTGGGGTGGGGTGATAGTTACCACAGTGTATGAAAGGACTAGGATTCAAAAGAATCTTAACAGGTTCGAGCATTGGGCTAAATTCAATTGCTCTTGGATAACAAAAAAAAAAAAAAAACCAAAACAGTATCACAGGCGTAAGATGGGGGAGACATGATATGTTAAGATCAAAATCTTCTAGAGTTTCTCTTTGCTTCCCCTCCCTCCACAATGTAAATTAGGCAAGTTCTTTCCCTAAAAGATAAGGATGGTAACCCCAAAACATCATGGTTGACCCACATGGCTAAGGCCCAAGTCACAGTTTTTTAGTGGAATCAAATCATTTTAATATGGTGTTCTGGTCACCTTATAGTCACATATAAGAAGGCCCCCACACTTGAAGTTGGGTCCTTAACACTATGTGGATATCTCAAGACCTATATTCAAGAGTATAGGTCTCTATACTGTGCCCTGATGACCAGATGAGCAGTACAGAGAATTTCTTTCAGTGAAAAAGATGCCTACTAACAGGAAGAAGAACTCAAGAACTCAAGCCCTGGCATGATCAACCAAAAGCCCTTGGAATTGTCTGAGTTGCCCCATGTGAGGGGACTTTACTTTATCAGTGAGGATGGACCAACCAGGGGCAATGATACTCTGACCTACAGTACCTAGTATGCTGGGTGAGGAGAGAAGGAGAATTAGGCCCAGGAAATAAGGAACAACACTTGCCGCAGCATGGGAGGGGTACACTTTGCCTTGACATAGGGGTACAGCAAGACCTCTACATAGGACAGATCTCAGGCTCAAGTAGTAGCAGTTGTCCTGCCCTGGCAAATGGAAGAAGTGGAAGTATTATAATACGAGTCAGACCCCAGTCCCACATGGGAATAGCATTTGATCCAGTGGGGCAGGCACATTCAATGGCAATGGTAGCCCAGAAGTAACAGAGTGGGAAACCCCAGAAGTGGGAACTGACATAATAAGCCTTGGCAAAATCAGACTCACTCCAACCCTTTGCTTAATGTAATCTAAAACCAACTGGCTCCATGTTGCTATAAGACAACTGCTCCTCATGGAGGACCTGAAGAACAAATGGGTGACATTGTTGGAAGGTGGCTTGCTTTCTGGCAATAAAGAGGAGGTGAATGTAAACCTATCCCCCACAAGAAGGATAAATCCTTAGAAGCCCCTAATGGGGCAAATGTTTGGGATTCCCCTCCCCCCATGAGGCTTGCAGAGAGAGGAGGGTCCTGACTGGTAGACCTGGAAACACTAAATGGGTATAAGACAATTCTTCCTGACCCTTGATAAGGATCAGTGACTTTACAGGAAGTGTCATCATTTTTTTCTTTTTAAATTTTTTTGTTTTGTTTTTGGGGCTTGGGGGGGGGGGTTTGAGGAGAGAAGGCAAGATAATTGGGGTTAAGTGACTCGCCCAAGGTCACACAGCTAGTGAGCGTGTCAAGTGTCTGAGGCTGGATTTGAACTCAGGTCCTTCTGACTCCAGGGCTGGTGCTCTATTCACTGCACCACCTAGCTGCCCCAAGTGTCATCATTTTTGCTGTTACCCTGATTTTCCTGGTGCTGCTCCTGCTCATAGCCATCCCTTTATATGGAGACATAATCTAAACTGCAAAGATTTAGCATCACCTGCCCCATGGTACAGATCTGGGAATTCCAATCTTTCTAAAGGAGAAGATGAAGGCTGGGATTTCTGTTCTTAGTTCTCTCATATTCAGACACTCCTTCAGGAGGCTTACATTATTTGTTTTCTTTCTAGCTTAATGTTCTCTTTCCTCCTTTAGTGCTACTTGTATCAGACTGCCTGCATTCCTGAGGTCAGCAATGACCAGTAACAGCCCTAAAGTTATTTAAGTGGTAGAAAAGTTTTCTTGAATACCTTAAGGACCTTGATACCAAGGCATAGGGTGTGGTGAGTGCAATACTCTAGCCCCTCACCCCCATGGAAGTTAGGCTAGTGTTTCTTTAAAAAGTATTGCAATCATCCTCCAGATTTAATTGGCTCAGAGGCATCATATTCTGGCTGTCTTGAGTACTAAAAGTCCTAAAAGAGCTCCAGACACACTTCCACACTTAGCTGTTAGACCTCTATGATGAACTCAGAGGCAAGAGAGCTTCACTCAATTGAATTAATTCTCAGTGTCCCTAGACCAGGAGTGGGGAACCTGTGGCCTCAAGGTCACATGTGGTTCTCTAGGTCCTCAAGTGTGGCCCTTTGACTGAATCCAAACTTAATAGAACAAATACCTTTAATGAAAGAATTTGCAGGGGCAGCTAGGTGGCGCAGTGAATAGAGCACAGGCCGTGGAGTCAGGAGGACCTGAGTTCAAATCCATCCTCAGACACTCAACACTTACTAGCCTTGTGCAAGTCATTTACCCTAAATGCCCCGCCCTTCCCCCACACACACACACCAAAAAAAAAAGGAAAAGAAAGAAAGAATTTGCTCTGTAAAATTTGGACTCTGTCAAAAGGCCATACCCAAGGACCTTGAAGGGTACAAGTGGCCTCAAGACCGCAGGTTCCCCACCCTTGCCCTAGATCATATCCTTGGTGAATCTCCTTTTGTTAACTGTCGAATGTCTTGAGAGTCTCATTTTGCTCCAATATGGTACTTAACTAAAAAGGAACTAACTTGAGTCAGCTCCACCCCAGGACACCCATAAAAATGAATTGCCATTGCAGCCAGTTTTCAGATGGGATTCTACAAGGGAAGAAATATAGTTACTAAGGAAAATGTGTTTGATAAGTTGGATCTCTGCAGGCTGCCATGAACTTGGCAGATAACTCTAAAAATAGTCCAGAATAATCTGACATTCTATTCCCTATAATAAAGAAGGAAACTTACACAGGGTGTCCCTAAAGTCTGAACACATAGGAAATCTCATTAACTATGCATATTTTCTAGGAGGGAAATGAATGAAATTTTCAACAACATTCTATTAATTAGCATAAATTTTAGCCATGACAATTTCATATGGAATAAAAGCTTTTATTAGTTATTAGGGACTATTTTCCATATTAATAAGATTAATTTAATTAATTAATGAGATTTCCTATGTGTCTCCTAGGTCTTCCTCTGAAATCTCATTTGTGCTAATTAAATAAAATGTTGTTAAAAATTTCATTCACTAGTAAGTATGGGAGGCAAGTTTTAAACTGACATCTTCCTGACTCTGTCCCTCTACCACCTAAGTTAGAATATGTTAGAGGATGTCTCAAAAGTTTCAGTGCAGTTTTAAACTATTAAAGCTACATAAATATCTACTTAAACTACTAAAATTTCTTCATATACATATGTGTGTATTTGTATAATGTAAATAAAGCACCTTGAAGACAAAAAAAATTCATTCACTTCATTTCTTGAAAATATGCATAGTTAATGTGATTTCCTATGTATCCAGACTTTAGGGACACCCTATAGCATCTTAATGGACTCTAGTTTTTGGATAGCCCACACTCCCCACCTGGGTATCCTGACAACCCTCATTTACTAAGGCATCCCCAAAAATGTTAGAGCTCTAGGAGATCTAAAGTGAGACATTCAGTAGTCTCTAGTCTGCTCCTAGACCCTTTTGACCTTGTGGAGGGCACATTTTTGGAGGTATCTTATAATGACCAAGCTGGTTAGAGATTTTGGCAGGTACCTGGACTGTATTAAGAGGAACAAAGCTTCCAGGAATAAGGATGATAGTTTCACTGTACTCTGCCCTCATGTCGTGTCCAGTTCTAGGCATTACAGCTAAAGAAAGATATTGATAGGGGCAGCTAGGTGGCACAGTGAGTAAAGCGTTGGCCCCGGAGTCAGGAGGACCCAAGTTTGGTTCCAGCCTCAGACACTTAACACCCACACACACACACACACAAAAAAAAAAACTAAGCCATGTAACCTTGGGCAAGTTACTTAGCCCCAATTGCCCTCCAAAAAAAAAAGGCAAAAAAAAAGATATTGATGACCTTGAGATTGTCCAGAGAAAGGCAATTAGAATGGTGAAAAGTCTTGAGTTCATTTCATATGAGGATTGTTTGAGGTTACTGAGCATATTTTACCTGTAGAAAATAAGACTTGGGAGGAAAGGAGATATGATGACTATCTTCAAGTATTTAAAGTCAAGTGGAGTAGAGATTAATTCCTTTTGGCCCCAGAGAGAAGAACCAAGAACAACAAGCAGAAATTACAAAAAGGCAAATTTAGGCACAATATCACGAAAAACTTCTAACAATTATGGCTATCCAAAAGCAGAATGGCCTGTCTAGAAATGTGGCAAGTTAGAAGACCTCTCCTTGTTGGATATGAGAGGTTAGACAGATAACCACTTGCTGGGTATGTTATAGAGGGAATTCATTTCATGTATGAGCTAGACAAGATGAATGCTGAGATATACTCCAACTCTGAAATTATATGATTCTATGATTCTCCCCTTAGAAACATTCAATCTAAATCTGGCCTCAGACACAACACAAAACCTAGCAGTGTGACCTTTGACAAGTCACTTAAACCCAATTGCCCTCCAAAAAGCAAAAAAAAAAAAAAAAGAAACATTCAATCTAATCTCACATTGTTTGTCTTTCATTCTGGAAGAGGACATCTGGAAGATGACATGAGTAAGGTGATGCCATGACTTGCAAGTGAATTGCATTTAAGTGAGGAAGGGCTGTGCAAAGTCACCAGCCTCATTTTCTCCACCCGAGCCATTTGAACCCAGTGGCGATATATAGATCAGGACAACTGGAGATGGCTCTGAATGAAGTATCTGAAGAGCTGTCAGGTAGAAGACACATTAGACTTCAGAAAGCAGAATAAGGTGGACTGGGTAGAAACTGCAAAGAAGTCCATTTGTACTCGATGTCAGGAAAAATTTCCTAATGATCCCGCTGTACACAAGTAGGATGGGCTCCCTTGGGAGGGAATGGGATTCCCTCCATTGGAGGTCTTCAGGAAGTGCATAGATGCAGAGAGGATCCCTTTGGGGGAAAGGGTTGCAATAGTTACTAAGGTCCCTTCCAACTTAAGGGTTCCATGATTCTGTAACTCCTTCCCAGAGTGAAGAGGGGGAGGAGGGGAGAAAAGTCCTTCTAAGTACTACTCTGTAGTCAATGTATTCTCATTCCACCAGACAGTGTTCCTCTACTAGGTCCCTCATCACCACCACTCATGCTAAGGAAGACTCTGATAGCTCCTTTGTGAGCTCGACTACTGAAAAAACTTCACCTTCAAACTTTTAGGTTTTGCATGAGGATGGTGGTAAAGCACTTTTCTTTTTGTACACTACCTAATAGGGATTATCTAGGCCACAGTCATTTTTTTCCTCCTCCCTTCTCCCTTGAAATTATTAGGAGGAGACTGGATTCAGTAGACATCAACTGTTACTTTTTTCTTTATAGTAATATGTCTTTATATAATATAATGTATAATTATATAATTCTTTATAGTAACATAATAATATAGAGAATTAAAAATCATTCATTCCTTTTAGCTTTAAATAGGATGTCAGGGGCCAAGACAGGAGATCAGGCAGACACAATAAATCTCAAGTTCTGGAACAAGAAAAGTAAGGCCCAATTTAATAACAGAAAAGAGAAACACTTCCACTGTGCAAAATTTGAAAGTTGGTTTTGTTTTGTTTTGTTTTGTGGATGAAGAATGAAGGACTAGGATAGAGTAGGGGGAATCAACAGAGGCCTTCTGGTGGTGGTTTACAATGAGATGGACACGTCTAATACATATCACATTCAATGAATATTTGACTGATTAATAGGGAGAAACAGCATTAAGGCAAGCCATGGAGGGAAAATGGTTGATGTGAAGGGCCAGAGGCTAGAAGGAAACCTTTCATACCATGGCTCCAACCTACCTTTCAAAACTTATAATACTTCAACACTTCATGGTCTAACTAAACCAGCCTTGTCTCTGCTTCTCTGTCTCTGTGCCATTCAGTCTCTCATCTCCATGTCTTTGCACAGGTTGTCCTCCATGTCTGGAATGTATTCTCCCCTCACCTCCAACTCTTATAATTCCTAGCTTCCTTCAAAGCTAAGTTACTTCCTCAAAGAAGGCTTTCCTGGTCTTCAGCTGTTAGTGTTTCTTCTATATCCATCCCTCCCCAATATACACACTCAAAACCAGATATATAGTAATGGCCATGAGGTACAAACAACATAGATTTCTTAGAGGCCTATCAACTAATGCATGGTCCAAGGTGACCTAGTAGAAGATACAATTTTCTCTAACAGCCAAGTTGGGGGTATGTGTTAGGTGATGCTAGAATGAGACCCATATCCAGGGATAGGGTACTATGGGAATAGAGATGTATTCTCTCACCTAAGTACAGGTGAGCCTGAGTAAAGCTCTGTCGTACAAACAACAGAAAAAGAGCTATCCAAAAAAGAGTAATAATCTATTCTTTAGGAGTTGAAGGTATTTTTGAGGCCATAACCCATATATGATAATCACCAAGAAATGTGAGGCAAGAGAATTTTGCACTTCAAATTAGAAGACATTCATGTTTTATGATACCACAATAATAGGACATTCTCTAATGCCTAAGGACTGGACTAGAAACATAAGGTGGATACCAAAGGAAAGCTAGTTAAGGCAGGGAGGGCAAGTATCCAAATTTCACTCTAGGCAGAAAGTTCCAAAGTCCAAAAGGTCAGAAAGTCAGCTAGAGCAGAAGTGGCAATTTGGATGATAAACTCTGATCTTAAGCAAAAGCTATTTCCTCTCTGCTATTTTAAACTTGATGTTAGCAGCTCAGAGCACAAAAGTATTAACTAGGGCAGGAAGGAGGTCAGAATCCTGAAGGGGAATCCTGTCCCAGATTGATGAAAAGACAGAGATGCCACTACTAGGTCTGTATCCCAAAGAGATCAAAGAAAAGGGAAAAGAACCTATACGTACAAAAATTTTTATAGCAGCTTTTTGTGATGAAAAAAAGAATTGGAAACTGAGGGGATGCCCATTAATTGGAAAATGGTTGAACAAGTTGTGGTTTATGATTGTGATGGAACACTATTGTGCTATAAGAAATGATGAGCAGGATGCTTTAAAAAAAAAAAAAACCTGGGAAGACATATAAACTGATGCAAAATGAGATGAGCAGGACCAGAACATGTACACAGTAACAGAAATATTTTCTGGTGATCAAATGTGAATGACTTAGCTATTCTAAGCAATATAAGACAATTCCAAAGGAGTTATGATGAAAAATGTTATCCAACTCAAAAGAAAGAACTGATGGAGTCTGAATGCAGATCAAAGTATACTTTTTTTTTTACTTTCTCTGTTTCTTAGTTGTTGTTTTTTTTTTTAAGCAATCAGGGTTAAGTAACTTGCTCAAGGTTACACGGCCAGTTATTTCTGGGTGTGATGCTAAGTATCTGAGCCTGGATTTGATCCCCAGGTCATCCCGACACTGGAGCCAGTGCTCTTACTCGCTGTGCTACCTGGCCACGCCTAGTTTTTTTTTTCTTTTGCAACATGGTTAATATGAAAATATTTTGCATGACTTCATATGTATAATTTATATCAAATTGCTTGCCTTCTCAAAGTGAGGAGGGGAAGGAGAGAGGGAGAGAATGTGGAACTCAAAAAAATTTTTAATTTTTTAAGTAGATAAGACCAGAGTGTATGTGTGTGTTGGGGGGGGGGGGCATGACAGATGCTAGGCTTGTTTTACAAGCCTCAAGGGTATCAACAATTCTGATGAAGAAAACATGGGAAAAGATGTTAAGTGAATGAATGAAGAACTCACCAACTAACTTGTATTTTAAAAGGATATGTATGGAAGATGGAAGCAAGGGCAGATAAAAGAATGGATATAAAGCATGGTACAATCCTAGAACAATGCTAAAGTTCAGAATTAGCTAAGACTGATGAGGAAAGTTAAAATTGTTGTTGAAAAATATATTGACTCAGTGACCTATTGTCTCCAGCCCTATTTATCAATTGGTGTTGGGGAAGGTTCTGGTGAAGAAGTCTGCAGCTTTTTATATTACCTGCAAATTGTCACATTCTTGCTACCTTGGGGAGGAACTTAGAAGCAAAGGCCCAACCTTTTTTGTTGAGGTGGACCAATCTGGATTGCCTTAAAGTTACCTATAAAAAGGGGCGGCCAGGTAGCACAGCGAGTAAGAGCACCGGCCCCAGTGTCAGAATGACCTGGGGATCAAATCTAGGCTCAGATACTTAGCACCACACCCAGAAGTAACTGGCCGTGTAACCTTGAGCAAGTTTCTTAACCCCAATTGCTTTAAAAATAAATAAATAAATAAAATAAAGTTACCTATAAAAGCTGTCTCTATCTTGAAGCCATTGCTGATCTCCATTGATCAGCCTATCAACTTGACATACTTATAACAAAATATTTTTAATTCTCTTTGTCCTGAGTTTTGCATTCTTAATCATGGTGAAAAGTCCAAATGAAGAATTTTCCTCTCAACTAAAGGACAATGAAATGTAATTAAAAAAATTTTCCCCCTTCAAAAAAGAGGGAAATGAGTATAGTATCTCTAGAGGCAGCTAGGTAGTACATGGAATAGAACGCTGGACCTGAGGTCAGAAAGACCTAAATTCAAATATGGCCTCATATATAAACTTAGGCAAGTCACAACCTCTGCCTCAGTTTTCCCATCTGTAAAATGGAGATAAATAATAGGACCTACCTCCCACGGTTGCTGTGAGGATGAGTTGATATTTGTGAAGTGTTTTCCAAACCATTAAGTGCTATGTAAATGCTAACTGTTAGAGTATATAAATTGTCTGACTGTCATCTTTACTTTGTTTCCTGGCAAAATTCTGGAATCATTTTAAAATATATTAGTGAATAGTTAGAAAAGGAAGTGGTGATCTCAAAGAGACTTCAAGAACAAATTCCACCATAATCATCTTTTTTATTTGACAGGGTTACTAAACTAGTGGGCCAAGGGGATGCCATAAAGTGCTGATGTAGATTTTTAATCAGTGTCCAACAAAGTATATTATGCTATTCCTGTTGAAAAAAATCAAGAGCTACAAGCTAGACAAGAATAGAATTAGACAGATTCAGAAGTGAATGGACAGACTCAAGGAGTAGTCTCTAATAGTTCAATGTAAAATTTGGCAAGTCTCTAGTAGAATGCTCCAGGCCTCTGCACTATTTAATATTTTTATCAATTACTTGGGGTACCATGGGGATCATAAATGCTTAAAGAATTTAATGTGTAAAGTATAAAAGGCTCATCAAATTTGCAGACAACCCAAAGTTAGGAAGAGATAGTTAGCAACAGCCTATCAAATGGGTTCCTTTCCTACCCACTCCTGTCCATCCTTCATGTGGCTACTTTATTCATTTTCAGTTACGTTTGACTCTTCATAACCCCATTCAGGGTTTTCTCAGGAGTGGTTTGCCATTTACTTCTCCAGCTCATTTTTACAGATGAGGAAACTGAGGCAGTTGAGTGACTTGACCAAGGTCACATAACTAGCATCTGAGGTCAGACTTGAACTCAGGAAGATGACTGGCACTCTATTCACTGCACCACCTAGCTGCCCCATTCACAGTTGCCAAAATGGTATTCCCAAAGCACAGGTCTGGCCATGTCATTCTCTTTACACAAAAAACTCCAGTGGCTTCCTCTTGCCTCCAGGATAAAATGCAAGCTTCTGTTTGATGTTTAAAGTTTTGTAGGCTTATTGTACATTATTCCCCTTCATGTATTCTTTGGTCAGATCAAACTACTTGCTGTTCCTTGTATGTTTCATCTCCTGTCTTTATGTCTTTGCACAGGCTGTCCCCCATACCTAGTATACACTCCTTCTTTACCTCTATCTCCATGAATCTTTTGCTTCCTTTAAAGCTCATCTCAAATGTCACATTCAACAAGACTCCTCCTACTCCTTAAAATTAATTGGGATATAATTTCATATTTACATGTTACTTCCCCCAATAGAATACAATCTCCTTGAAGGTAGGGATTATTTTTTTTCCCTCTACATGCCTAGTACAGTACCTGGTCCATGGTAAAATGTTCTCAATAAATCTTACTAAATCATTGGATGACAAAGGATCCAAAAAGATCAAGAAATACTTGAATCTTGTAAGAGGAAATTTAATAAATAATATAATGTCTTCCACTTAAGTTAAAAAAAATCAATTTCACAAGCACCAGATGAGGGAGACTATTAATTTGTCTGAAAAAAAAATCTTGGGGTTTCGGTACACTGAAACCTCAATGAGTCAACAATGTGATGTTATTTTGGGGTACATTAAGAAAAATATATCTTCCTGCAACAAGTGATAGTCCCATGGTACTTTGCCATGGTCATATTACATCTGTAGTATTATTCTGTATCATTTTAGGAAGGATTTGGTAATTACACTGAAGACAGTCCATATGAGATCAGGGCTAGTTTCTTCAACTGAACTTCATGTGACCTTAATTCTACCACATGAAGTTCAGTTGAAGAAACTAGTAATATTTGGCCTACAGAAGATTGCAGGGGTCAGGGAGGAAGGAGCAGAGACATGATAGCTGTGTTCAGTGGTGTATCAGAAACAGCGCTGACTCTGGAATGGAAGCACATATTCAAATCCCACCTCTGATCTTGGACAATTAATAACCTCACCTGGCCTCAGTTACCTCCTCTTTAAAATAAGGTTGGACTAGATGGCTCCCTTCTAGCCCTACATCAATGAGTCTAATATCTGAAGTTGTTTGTCCTTCATTCTTGAAGAGGATCAGGATATCAGGGAGGTGATGCCAAGACTTGCAAGTGAATTGGATTTAAGAGAAGAAGGGCTATGCAAAGTCACCAGCCTTACTTTCTCCTCTGGAGCCTTCTGGGCCCAGTGGTGAGATATAAATCAGGACAACTGGAGATGGCTCTGGATGAAGTATCTGAAGAGCTGTCATGTGGAGGGATTAGACCCCGGAAAGCAGAATGAGGAGGACTGGGTAGAAGCTGCAAAGAAGTCCATTTGTACTCAATGTCAGGAAAAATTTCCCAATAATTAGAGCTGTACACAAGTAGGATGGGCTCCCTTCAGGAAGTACATGGATGCAGAGAGGATGCCTTTGGGGGAAAGGGTTGCAATAGAGTTGCTAGGGTCCCTTCCAACTTTCCAACTTAACGGTTCTATGATTCTGTAACTCCTTTCCAGGGTGAAGAGGGGGAGGAGGGGAGAAAAGTCCTCTAACTACTACTCTGTAATGTATTCTCATTCCACCAGACAGTATTCCTCCACTAGGTCCCACCATGACCACCACTCATGCTAAGGAAGACTGTTTTCTCCTTTGTGAGCTCAACTATTGAAAAAACTTCACCTTCAAACTTTTAATTTTTACATGAGGATGGTGGTAAACCACTTCTTTCTGTACAATGCCTAATGGTGATTATCCAGGTCATAGTTATTTTTTTTCCTCTTCTTTCCTTCCTCAAAGTTATATCAGAAGATGGGATTCAGTATATATCAATTATCTATGTTTCTTCTATCTTTATAATAATATAATACATCTTTATATAATTATATAATATAGGTTTATATAAATAAGCTTTAAATAGGATGTCAGGGGCCTAGTACCTCTAGGCCAAGACACGTAGTCAGGAAGAGGCAATAAATCTTAAATTATAGAATAAGAAAATTAAGGGCCAAGAGATACCTCCCTACAGAGAACAAGTGCCTAGGAGCTCACAGGATGCAAAAATCTAGCACAGTTTTATCTTTTGGTCATTAAATAATAAAGATTTTATTTCACTGCCCTCTTCCCTTTTTTTCCCCTAGGATGCAGTGTTCAAAGAACCTGACTGCTGAAGGATTCCTTATAATGCCATTTCATTCATCTCCTATAGATGTTTCATTGTATTTTAAGTGCAGAGGAGACTTCTCAAACTGATGGAAACATGCTTCAGGATGTAGATGATTCCTATTAAGGAGTCCTTCCTCCCCTCAATGATTCTAAACAGCAGCTGACTTACTACCATTCTCTCCCCCAAAACAACCAAAAAAAAACGAAAATCTTCTCTTCAATGTCTCCTCATTGACTTAAAATCTAAGTGATTCTTTCAGTCTCCCCTAAGATAAAGAGGTGTTTGCTCCTTTCTCAACAACAGAGGAAGTGCGAGATGCCATGTGCCACATTGATCTCTGGTTTATTGAAGGCCTGGGAGAATCTTCCCCAGAAGACACCACAATATGAGGAAATATCCATGCCCAGTGCGTCCGTCTGTTTGTCCCAGTTGTTGAAGGCACACCTCCTTCAGGTCAAGACTGCTTGCCAGCTAGCCATTAGAAGTAGCTCAATTATGCCCCCATGCCTTCTCCATCCATTCTCCCCAAAACCTAAGCCCAAGGGAGCTGTGTCAGAAGGGAAGGATCACAGGGAGGACAGATATGAATATGGATAGAGTACTAAGTGGTTGTGACTATAGGAAGGTGAGTATCATGTGAGGGGAAAAAAATTGTGGTTATAGTATGGATATGGGTGTGGGCAAGAGGAAGCAAGTAAGCATAGAAGGAGAGGAAATTCAGTTAACATGAACACGGAATGTGTAGGAGGGGCACATGGGTTTATGAATGAGAATACATAGGAAAAGTGAACATGTGGCTATAAAAGTACAAAGAATACAGAGGTGACCAAGCATGTACAGGGAAAGCATTCGTTATAGCACTTGCAGAGAGGAGCATATGTAAAAGCACACATGACCATGAACACAATGACAGGAGTGAACCTGTGATTTTATTGGTATAGGGGACTCTCAACTGAGAAAATGATCGGTGCAGGTTGGCACCTTCTCTGCAACTTACGGTCTTAGAGGTTTGCCAGGAGCACTGAAAGCTTAAGTTACTCACCCAGTGTCACAGAGCTAGTACATGTCAGAGTCAGGACTTGAACCCAGACCTTCCTGGTTTCAAGGTCAGTTCCCTATGCACCATATCACATTGCTTCTCCTGATTTGCTGGACATCTCTAACCACAAATGATCCTTCAATTGTTCATGTCACCCTGGCCTTTCCTATGTGTTTATAATACTCTAACTTACATTAAAACTGATTGTTAACATATCTAATCTCTACTAGACTGTAAGTTCCACAAGGACAGGGACTAGGTGGTTTTTCATCTTTCCCTGTGCCTAGGACATATTAAATCCTTAAAATACATGTGTTGAATGGAATGCAAACCAAATATGTTTGTGAGCAAAGATGTGTAGGAACAGTCTATATGCAATGGTGAGCAAGGGCAAGAACAAGCCAGAGGCAATAGTGCAAATAAGCCTGGGCAAGGAAAAGGAGAACATGGGCAAAGTAAGGAGGGTAAATGGGAGAGCCTGAATGTGTGTGAAGAGAGCAGGGAGAAGAGTGAAAAAGCACAAAGGTGCTAAGTTTAGCTTAGGGACGGCCCAACACTGGAGAAAACAATGGTGAGAAGGAAGGAAAAAACATGTTTAGAAAGTAGGGAGAACTATGAGTGTATGAGAGTCCAAAAAGGTACATAGCATGTGGGAGGAGGGGTCCAGAGGACACAATAAGTATGAATTAGATGAGCTAAGTGGATGGGAGATGGAGTTAGATGTGAGTCACACAAGAAGGCAGGAGGTGGCAGTGATGAGTACATATACATCAAGAGATGACTAAGAGCAATTAGAGCTGAGGTAATAAAGCAGGACATGAAGATGTGTGGGTATGAGTAAAGAGGCTTGTTTCCCAGAGTACTGGAAACCTAAGCCACCCTAGGAGAGACAGACAGCAATAGGAAAGCCCATTCCTGTCCCCTGAGGGATGAGGGCTTCTCCCTATTTCTCCCCAAAGTACTCCAAAATTTTCCCCACTTCCCCCCCACCTCACCTGCTTCTATTCCCCCATTCCCCCCCCCCAAAAAAAGCCCTTATTTATTTCCCTTCCCCTCATTCCCATCCCCTCACTTATAGAGCAAATGGACCCGGCTCCCATCACAGCTGAGCCGGTCAGGTGGCTCAGAGGTACCACAAGGAAGGCCCCCTGAAGGGTCTGGGGGAGTTGGGGGATGACGACGTGAACGGAGCTGCTGCCGAGACTGGAGCTGATGGCGAAGTTCAGAGACGCGTTCCTCTTTCTAGTAGCAGAAGAGAAAGAGATGACAGGGAGTAGGGAGGGAATGTTGAAGGAGGAGAGGGAAAAATGTAGAAAAAAAGGAGGGAATGGAGAAAGGGAGAAGGAAAGGGACACCAGAAGAATGACAAGAGATAAAAGAAGTTAGAAGGAAATGAATGAAAGGGGAAGAAAGCTTTCAACATATGATAAAATAAAATATAAACCCCACAAACTCTTCTTCCCAAAACTACCTGTCCCTCAGAATCATAAGCTGACCTTCCCCTAGACTCCTCCACCCACCTCAGCAATGATTTTCTCTAGCTCCCGATTTTCTTTCTCTAGGAGTCGTGATTTCTCTTCCTCATTGTTATTAGTAGATGAGCCTGTCTTCATGGTGTCTTGGGCCTCTGACTGCCACTCTCCTCTGGTGATCAGCCTCCGCATCTGAGGGGAATTTGTACAGAAAGGAAGAACAAAACACTCATTTAAGTCTAATGGCCAAGGTGGGGAGGGGGAAGGGTAGAATCAGAGTCTAGAAAGTATGTAGATGGAGAGGGGGAACTCCTAAGTTATGGGAAAGGATAGAATACAAGAGGAATAAGAAAGAGGGTTAAGGAAAAGAGAAACAAAAGACAAAAGGACAGAGATAGAGTCAGGAAGGAATTAGAAAACGTGGATAAATCCAGATTAAGGAAGGGAAATTCATTAAGAAAAACAGCTTCCTCCTATCCCAAAGCCTCACCTTGGGCACAAAAAGCACAACTAGGGTAATGTAGGAAGAAAATACAATGGCAAGAGAAGCAAAGGCAAAAGCGGCATCCTGCTGACTGGACAGGATCATAGTGACTGGGGCAGTGATGAGACACAGGACCTGAAAAATAAGAGATTAAAGACATTAGGAATTCTAGAGTCCAAGAATATGGGGGACAAATTTTCTCCCTCCCTAGTTCTTACCACAATGCCAGTTTGGGGAGCCACTGAGGAAAGCATATTGGTACTGGTTATCTCATTAGAGATAACCTCTGTCAGAGATCATGGTAATCACTGATTTGAAGATGAATTCCAAAGAAACTTATCCCACCAATCATTTCCCCAGTCCTGACCAATCTCCTTCTCCCTTCTGCTTCCTCAGAGATATGAGTATAGCCAATAAGTAGGTATAGAATTAGCCTACACATATTTGGTATTGCCCATCTGCCTCAGAAATGGAAAAACATTTAATTTCATTCAACAACCACTTATTAAATGATATTGTGAACAAAACACTACGAAGAGGCAGAGTAGAAGCCATTTGTTCTAGACTTAATAAGATTCTTAGCCTGAGCCATAATAAGGGTGCCTCCACCCAAGGTGCTACCAGTGGGAGGGATGTTACCAGCCTGTATCTTCCAGTTCCACCCATCTCCCAGTCCAAAGCCACCCACCCCAGTCCTCTAGAGGTGGTGCCACTCTACCATCATCTCTCCTCTGTAACTCTTCCAAAGATAGAAGGGCTATGGAAAGGTTAGGGACTGTTTTCTATGCCATGGAGTCATGAGCCAGGCTCCCTGGAGGATGAGTCAACTCCTTTTCCAGTATGACTACCCCTAATGGAAGACTGTGATACCTCCCCCCTTTGCCTACCTCCCTGAATTTGCTCTAGTATCACAAATTCTTGGTTAAGCTCTGATCTTAGGCTCCACAACTTTAATGTTATCAGAACTCCATTTCTGAGTCCTGGGATGATCTACCCATATGTAGTCATAGGCCACTGATTCAGAGATCATATCAAAGTGGCTCACCGCCACATTGTAGATTGCCATGCCAACAGCACGGTGGTCATTGATTTTCTCAGTGGAGACACTCTTAGTCTCATAGGCAAGGAAAATCCCAAGCAACAGCAACAGTCCCTTATACCCATAGAAGATACCTAGGGATTAAAAAGGTCACATGGAAAACATTTATCTTTATTTCCTCCCAACACCTATTCCTTCCCCAACACCCCCACTTCCCTAATCCTTCACCAGCTGCCATCTTTTATAATAGTTCCATAATTTATCATTAAAACAAAGTGAAGGGTGATCTTTGTAACCTCTCTTATCCAGTAACACCACCAATCCCTTCTTCCCTCCCTCCCATACTGACCCCACCTCCCACTCATCTTTCCTAAACCTCATTCCCTTTTCCCTATTAGGTGCTATTCTTTGAATATAAGGTGTTACTGCTGGTCTCTTTTCAGCAGGACATTTGCTCCAAGTTTTTTCTCAGTAATAGTGATGGACTATACTGAACTGTACCTACTGGCTTTCCAAACCACCTATTCTAGCAAAAAACAAACATGGTGTATATATAACAGGACTTTCCAGGGTTAAAGATGTAGTCTGTGGCTATGGAACACAGCAACACCAACTGAACCAAAGGAGAAGGAAGCCTATGACTTGCCAGTCCCAGATGGTATATACTTGTCAATAAGGTAGTCCCAGTTTCTCTGCCACTACAGAAGTGTGACTCATATCTCTATCTTAGTTTCAGTTCCTTGCAGACAGAGATAAATTTTCTTCCCTTCTTGGAAAGGACTTTATTATATGAAGTACTTTTGCATGGAAGATATGCAATCCAAGATGTTAAAAATGTTAAATCTTTGTGCATCTTTCCCCAGGTGATTCCTACCCATTTTCCCCAACCCCCTTTACTGTTCCTCTCCTCCTCCCTTCTGTTTTCTTGACCACTTTCATCTCCAGATCCCCGGTGCCCCACCCACCGAGCCAAGTATTCATCTTCTTGGAGCTGCAGTGCTCCAGCTGGGGTAGAATGGAGATATCAATATCTTGCTTTGGCTCCTCCTTGGTGAAAGACTATAGGGAAAAATGGGACCATAGGTACAAAGGCTGCCACTTCTCACATTCAACTTCCTGTCTAGGATATGGTCTCCAATTTCTCCCCTTTCCCTGAATAAGTTATCCTCAATACCAGTACCTCCCACTCAATAACATCCCCAGTTCCCATTCTGTGTCTTTGAGGTTCCCTTCCCTAGCCCCACCTCCAAATCCCAGCTCCCCATTTTTGAGAGCATCAGTTCCTTAAATGTACTCTACTATCCACATAATGTCTTAGGTCTTCTGCTTCCTTTCCCCTCCCCCCAAACTGTATAATAAATAAGTCTCTGACAGAGCTCTTTCTAAGAGGAGAACAGTCTCTCTGATGCCTAAAAGGGGCCAGAGTTTTATCTCTGCTGAGGTCTTCTGAACTAATTTCTAACAAGGTCAATGCCTTTATGAATTGCCCTTAGTACCTTCAATTCCAACTCCATAGCTTTTAAGTGTACCTCAATAGTTCGATGTAAAGGATCCACAATCTGCCAAATAACCAATGTGAAAACATCCAGTCCCACCAGCAGCCCCACTGTAGCATAAAGTTTCCAGGATTCTAGAGTCTGAGCCAAAGAAAACATGGCAATTATTAATAGAGAGAGCCCCCCGAAGGATCCAGCTACTCCCCACCTTCAATACCACCAAAGATCTATCAATGATTCCTGAAAAGGATCAGGAGATTGAGTTAGGGGAGGCTAGGCCTGGCAGAACGTTAGGGGAGAGGGAAGATCAGCTCACCTTCCTTCTTTCCTTTTTCTCTTCCTTCTTTGTGAATACTGTGTGGACCCACCAGATCTTAGTGAACATGGAGCCATAGCCCAGACTGAAGCCCAGGCCTAAAAGCCAGAGTCGGGCCTAAGGAAAGAAAAAGAATATGTACATGTATTGCCTAAGGCAAGTAAAAAAGTAGGGAACAAGAGACAGACTTGAACAGAGGAGGTGAAGATGGTGGAGCAGATAGAGGAGGAAGAAGATTGAGAGACAGTACACACAAGATATGCAGACTCAGACAAGAAGAAAGACAGAAAAGGAGATGGGAGAGAGTGAAGAGTGACAAGAGAATGGACATGGAGTAGTTATAATAAAGTGCACCCCAATTCAATGTGGGGCTCCTTCTTGTCAGTCTTCAGTTCTTACTCTGAACCCCTATTATACCACAGGGATGTTATCCTAGCGGATCTCTTGTCCATGCATGCTTTTTTCTTTCCCTCCGCAAGGTGTCTAACCATGACTTTGGAATCCTTTTTGTTCTTTCATTTTTTTTACAGAATTTCATTTATGTAGGGAGCTCCCACTCTGGTTACTACCTCAATCAATGAGATTGGCACCTGCTTTGCAACTTATAGTTGCAGAGTTGCCTGGGGCACTGAGGGCTAATGGACCTGCCCCAGGATCACACAGCCAGAAGCAGGACTTGAAACCAAAACATCCTGATCCATTTCTTTGTTCACTATGCCATTCCCCGGAATTTATTGCAAAATGGAAAAGGTTGGGAAGGACTTGAATAGTCAGGCAGAGACAAGCATGAGATATCACCAGATGTAGGAAAAGAATATGGAGGACAAAGCTGTAAGAGGAAAGGGAAAAAGAAGAGAAAATAAAGCATAAGAGATGTCTTAAGCAAGATGGTAGTAGGACACAAGTTCCAGGATCAATGCTCCTTACCTGGCAAACAAAGGGGAAGTGGCCTTTCCTAATGTGGTAGCCATCCAGCCCAAGTGGGAAGACAGCAGCTAGAGCCAAGGAGCAGCCCACAGCAGTCAGATTGTTCAAATTTGGCTGTGAGTTCTGGATATATCTAGAATAGAGGAGGGAAGGGGAAGAACAATTACCCCTCTGTGAAAAAAACCCAAATTTTCCCACTCAACACCACAGATCTAAGCCCAGGCATGGAGACCATGGGACTACAAGAAAGCAGGCTTTAAAAGATTTGAGAGAAATCAGATTAAGGGCAGATTAATCTTTGAATACAGATCAAAATTTCTCTCTCTAACACTAGGAAGGAAGAGTAGAAAGGACCATGTTCATTATTGAGCAAAAGTTAGGGCCTACCAGTGTCACAAGTGTCCTTGAGTTTACATTTTGCTTAGGACCCATCAGTGCTTTAATGTGATCCTGAGGAGGCATTTTTCCCCCAGATAGATGACTTGAAGGATAAAAAGGAATTTATAGTCTATATCCCTACCTTTAATTCAAGTGCTAACTGGGAAGTCAGTGAACCAACACTGGGCAGACACCCTTGGGGTTTGGCTTTATGATGAGCCAAAGCTTTGTTTCTACCATTTATGGGTAGATTGATGGGTAGAGGCCATAGTGGTCATTTGAGAGGAAAAGACAAAAAAAAAACAGAGAAAGGTGTAGGAGGAACTGACCGGACATGAGAGTTGTAGATGTTAAAGGACAGACAAACGATGGCCAGCACGATGCCCAAACTGGATAGTACTGAGACTGAGATAAAGAGCTTCTGGGACAGATAGCGGAATGTCGTGATGACCACGGTTTGGTCAGCTGGGGGAGACCCTCCTGGATTGGGGAAGGAAATTAAACAGAAAAGGAAAAAAAGGAGAGAACCTTAAAGGGTAAGGGATCTGAAGCAAATGTCTCTGAATTTTATATACATACATACATATATATGAGAAATCATATGTATATATACATACATATATATGTATGTGTGTGTATGTATATATATATATGAAATCCTAATCTCCAACTAAGGAAAGGAAGAAGGCTACAGAAGATCTAGATGTTACACTATGGGAACAAATATTCCTAACAGACAGGATTGGGAGAGATGCTGAGTTTCATCACCAAAGTAGGTTATAAAGTTTCCATTTCTTAAGCAAAGGGCGGTACAGTACAATGAAAGGAGCAGGGCACAGTCATGATCAAGCAAAAGGGTGCACTGAAAGAGGTTTCTTCTAGCCTTCAATAAAAAAGTCATCAAGCAGGAGAACTACAGAATCACAGAGCTGGAAAAAATCTTGAACATATTATCTAGTCCAGTGTCTGCTTTTAGAGAGAATATCTATAAACCACAATATCTCAGAGTATCTACAAATTCCTTTAAGGGGTATCACAAAATTCTCCCAAAGTTCTCCAAAATAATTACTTTCACTTTAAATAAAATATAAATATATATTGGATATATGGATATACTGTATATGTGTACAAACATGCATATATATACATATCACATGTATATTTATGTATACATACATATTATATGCACACAATACTTAGGAGTGGAGAAGGCTATAGTTAAATAAAACAACAAAGTGCTGAAAGAAAAATGTGGGGTATCAGGGAGATGCTTGGCTAGCTTCTTATCTTTCTCTTAAACATCTTCAGGACAGACACTATACATTTACCCTCAGTTGTCTAGCTCAAAGTTGTTCCCCTCTGAAACTTTTCTTTTTAACTAATTGTTATCTCTATTTTCATTTAAACTAATTTCCATATAAATGAAGAGTATTGTGTAGCATTTTTCTCATTTGAAACTCTTTATGTGCTTGCAGACAAAAATTAGGTCACTCCTTAGTCTTCTCTTCTACAGGATAAGCACCCCAGTTTGCTCCCTGCATTTTCATCTCAAGTCAGTTCAGGGGTTTAGATTGTTTGGAATATTTTCATGATAAGAGCAGAATATAGAATGTAGAAGAAAAATAAAATATTAGGCCTATAAAGAGTCTTAGATATTGTTTAGACCAATTACGTTATTTTACAAATATAGAAAATGAACCACTGAAAAGTTAAGTATTTTGCCTAAGGTCACACATACAGCTAGTGGAAGAGAATTCTCTTATGCTCATAATCTTTCCACTATGTCAGAAACCCTCAATATGAAAACCATTTCCTTCCTTCAGTCACCACATACCAATGGTGATGGGCCCCAACCATATACTTCAAGTATACCTACTGCTAAAAACTGTGACTCTTACTACTGCATAAATTATTCCAATAGTTCTTCAAGATAAGAATTTTTTTCAATTCCCTTCCAATTTCCTGATCCTGGATCCTGTGCTATAGCTGCCACATTCTAGCCACAGCCCTTCCCTATCTCCACCAATATTAAGGGTCTGTTTATTTGTTCTTCTCAGAAGGACAAGGGAGGTAGGAAATAAAGTCACAGAAAAGACAACAGATGTCACTTACCAATCCACTTGTCAGCACCCAGCCAGTGGAGGTCATCCTTGGTGCTGTCATAGTAGCCAATCTGCATGTATTTTCCACCTAGGAGGAAGACAGGAAGAGAGAAGGCACAAAAAGCTACTTACTTAGAAAACAACCTGAATCCTCTTTTTTCCCCATTTCCTGAAAAGCTACACTGCCATTGTCTTTGATTTCTCTTCTATCTAACCCTAGGGATGTCAAGTTTAGAATTGAAAGGATTTGGGTAGTATTTATTTCATTTATTCCCATGAAAGTAGTAAATACAGCATGCCTAAGCCAGCTCAGACAGACAAGAATCATTCCTAGCTTTAAAACTCTCTAGAGAAGGGCTGCTCCACAACTTTTTCCAGTTATCTACTCCAATGTCTCACACTCCTCCCGGACATTGTCTGTTCAAGGCAGCTTCTGCAAGCACTACCTTATATCCCTTCCATTGTAGTTAAATATCTTTCTTTTATTCTCATCCTGGATACATAAAGAAGGGAATGGGGTAGAAAAAAAAGAAGCTTTTCAAAGAGGCCCAAGAAATAATTCTCTTTACCAAGGACTAGAGAAGGTAAATTAATTCAGAGAAGCTTATTGGCCATACAGGAAAACTCACATTAAGAAAATCCAATTCAATAATGATTCATAAATTTACAGAAATGTAAAACTTAAAAAGCAGGGCAGTGACTGGCATTACAAAAAATATTGATGAATTCATTTAAATAGCAATGGTATTTGAAATAATTAGAAGGCTTTGCAAATTTAAAACACTAACAGTTTAACATAAACTAACCTATAAACAGATTAAAACTCCTTGATTAGAAGAGCAAGGGTGAAAGTTAGAGTGGGGAAAATTTAATACTTCATCAAATTTAATTAAAGACTTGGTCTTCTATGGTCTATCAGAAATGAGGTTAAAGGATCTCTGAAATGGTAATATAAGTCATTGGGAAAATAGGATTTAATTCTATTTACAAACAACTTTTTTAGGAATACAGTTATTAAATCATGAAGTGAGTTACATCTAGTGTATATATGTACATATATAAGTGAATGATGGATGGAAGATGGATAGACAGACAGAACTTTTAAGGGTTATTGCATTCTTCAACCTGAGGAATGGAGACGATAAGACAGGGCACAGGGGAAAAGGAAATCAAATAACCTTGTAATTTTTCTGTGTTCCACTTGACAGCTCTCCCCATTTGGTGTCTCCCTCTCCACTTAGGATCCCTCCCACATCCCAATTCTCCTCCCCACAAACCTTGCCCTCACCCTGCAGCTGTTCAATGAGAGTCCGAGCCATCCTAGAACCACTAGCATCAAATACCACATGGCCCTAAAGGGAGGAAATGGGGATGGGAGGAGGGAAGTGAGGAGGGATGGATAAAAGGAGGACAGAAAAAAAAGCAAATCAGGGACACTTTCATTTCTCATGTTTTCAATAAATGCTATTTATGGTATTTTCCTACATATAGGACACACCCCAGTTGTCACTACCCTAGATTTTAAAACATCATTCCCCTAAAGAGATGAAGCTAAGCATCTGTGACAGCAAATCATCTTCAAATTATAAAGAGCACTAAACTAAGTTAAGAGACCTATGGTCTAGTTCTCCCTTTGCCTTTAGCTAGCTGTATGACCCTGGGCAAGTCATAAGCCTTTATGGGCCTCAATTTCCTCATCTATAAAATGAAGATATTTGTGTAGATGCTCTCTAAATTCTCTCCCAGTGATAAAAATTCTATGGTATTAAGAAGATTCATGAAAATCAGGTCACAATCTGATAACAGGTCTAAAGGAAAGTGAATACTCTTTCTCTTTTATACTAATAATAATTCTCTTTTATAATAATACATTTTATATAGAACGTTAAGGTTTGTGAAGGGCTTTATAAATACATTTTTCATTTTATCCTCACAACTCTTATCCAAGATCCCATAGCTAGTAAGTCTTTGAGGCAACATTTTAATTCAGGTCTTCCTGACTCCAGGTCCAGCACTCTATCCACCATGCCATCTAGCTGCCTTTATATTGGCTATTTCTGCAACTTTTTAAGGGGATGTAGAACAGACAAGTGCCAAAAATGAGATTGGGGACAAAGAAAGGCTAGTTAGATCCATGCAATTTAAGGAAATTTTTAAAAATCTACTCTGAATAAAAGTATACTTGGGTCTGGAGGAGGAAAGATATTTTAAAGGATAAAAGTCTTTGAATTAGAAAAAAACCTAATGGAAAGCAAAGGATGGGACAAGACTCACAGAAACTCCTTCAAAGGATGAAGAGTTCATTGCCCGGTAGATCTGGTCTGTAATGGTCTGGTTGTTATAGTTGAAGTCCTCCAGTCGCACCCCACCACTTGAATGGACCCCACTGCCCCCTGATGTCTTGTTCAGTGCTAAAGCCAAAGCCCAGATGGCGTCATAAGCCAGGGGTGCCTCCTGAAAACCACCAGTCTCCTCAGCTTTCTTGCTTCCCAACCGCTGGGTCAGTTTTTGCACAAACTCCTGGGATGTCTGATGAGGGACGGAGTAGAGAAAGAGTTAATATGCCAGATTCCCATCAGCATATCCAATTCCCATGATTCCTGCTTCATTCCCCATTTAACTCATAAACTAAGGTCTAGAGCTGGAAAGAATCTCAGAAGCCATATAATCTAAACCCCATCATTTTTACAGATGAGGAAACTGAGGTCCAGGGAGGTTAAGGTCGCCCAAGGTCACAAGGTAGTGACAAAGGGGTGATTTGAACCCAGGTCCTCTGACCCCAGAGTCCTTACTCTTTCCATTATACCATGCTTCCTTCTTGTTATCCATCTGTTTTGGCCTGTATCAATGTGTCTGTCATGGTTAATAAGCAAATACATAGAATGAGGGCACTGAGTCTTTTTAATTTCGTTTGATTAGCTCCTAGTACAGAGCCACATAGAAATAGGTTAATTCATAAAGACTTTGGATTATTGAGGATCAGCAAAGTGTGAAAAATGGAAAAATACAGGGGGAAAGGGGGGAATAGGCAAAAGTTTAAGAGGGTTCCTTTTATACTGATATACAAAATTCCTCCAGAACTCATCAGATTAAGACCTAGAAAGTGAAAAGAGAAGGGAATTTAGAGTCAGAGGATGTGAGTTTGAATTCCTGTTTTGCTACTTAACTCATGAAAATTATTTATTTCCATGGGCCTGTTTACCCCTTTTTAAAATGAGGGGGTTGCTCTTCTATGACTTCTGAAGTCCTTTCCAGCTTTTAAGTCCTACACATACCTCACCTCAGGTCAGGTCTAGTTTTTTCATTACCAACTACCTATAGAACATCTGTACTTGAATGTCCCATCATTTCAAACTCATTATGACCAAAATTGAACTAGTCTTTCCCCAAAAAACTAGCTCTCCCTTACAATTTCTCTATTTCCACCATTCCCCAAATCACAATGACTTGAAAACCTTGGAATCAGTATCACTTCCTTGTTCTCTATAACCAATGATCAAATTCTATCAGTTCTCCCTTTGAGATATCACTCATATTTGTTTCTAATTTATTCCCACAGTGACTCTCCTATTTCAAGCCTGAGTAATGATACCCACCTTTAAAATGGTTTCCCTCTTTCCATTCTCTCCCCATTACAATCTATCTTAAACACTATTTGAGATTGTCTTGGGAAGTATCCACAAGTATCCACAAGCAATGACTCCCACCCAATACCCAGCCCCTTTGATCTCTCAATTCCTTTTCCCTTTTTCCTACCTTAAACCTGCCCCAAGTCTACTGATTTCTGAGTTGGAAATAAACACTGCCACTTCCATCTAGCCTAATTTACCTAACCTTTTAACGCTTGTGGAAACATTCATTTTGGCAAGACAAGGACATAATTTTCAAAAGAAACTTTTACTTAGGAACTAATAGAAAACAATAAGCAAAACAAAGTGTATAAAAATGAACAAGTCTACAGAGTACAGATTTCTGTTCCTACCACCTAGCCAGAGATCAGCATGCTGGCACAGCTCACAGGAAGCCAGCTTTTTCCTCCCTTTTCTTCACCTCATCCTTGTCTGGGTTAGATGTGTGAGAACGGATGCTAGACCAAAATACAGAAATTTCTGGCTCAAGATCGACTTGGCTTGGCACTGCTGCTAAAGCTGGTGGGATTCACAATCCCATAAAACCAGCTATTAGCCTGACAGAATTCACAGTACCTCCCAGATCCTGCTACAAGGTCTAAGAGAATTCTCAGTACCTCCCAGAATTTGCTTCCTAGTCTTATTAATTGAATGTAAGCCCCTCTGGTCCTGGTGTGCCTTACATTTCACAGTATAGTCACTCTGGGTCCCTGCCAAAAGTCCTTTTCCTACATTACTTGGAAGATTTTTTTCCGCTAGAATTCAAGCCATCTTACATTAACTTGCCCCCATTTTTCTGTTCTATTCAGTATGCCTAAAGCCTACTCACTAAGCAGTTAAGGCCAATTCTACCCTTTGATAAAGTTAAATAACTTTTACTTCTTATTCCAACCCAGCAACCAAGCCTAGTCTTCCAACTGGTATTGTGGCCTTGAAAGTGGTGAATAACATCTTTCTCTAGAACCTATCTACATGACACCAGTTCCCTCAAACAACCAAAAACAAATTCCCTGTCATTTCCTATTTCAAAGCCTGAGCAACCTTTTTGAGAGACCTCTTAAATTCCTGTTTCCTATCTGAGAGTATTTGTAGTTGGCAGTTCATTTGCAGAGCAAGGATGACTGACAGGTCCTGAACTCAATGAATGAAAAAGCCTTTCCTGGCTTAGTTGACTGGTTCTATCCACTTTCCCCAAACTCCCTCTGGTGACTCATTTTTCAGGTCTCTGCATCCAAGGATTAGGAGCTTTCCAAATTCAAGCATTACTCAGGGTAAGAGGGGAAAGAGAAAGAATTGGGGACAGCTGTATACATTCGTTCTTTTTTTTTTTTTAAAGCAATCGGGGTTAAGTAACTTGCTCAAGGTTACACGGCCAGTTATTTCTGGGTGTGATGCTGAGTATCTGAGCCCAGATTTGATCCAGGTCATCCCGACACTGGAGCCGGTGCTCTTACTCGCTGAGCCACCTGGCTGCCCCTAAGCCATTGGGGTTAAGTAACTTGCTCAAGATTACACGGCCAGGTGTTTCTGGATGGGTGCTAAGTGTCTGAGCCTGGGATTATATCTCCAGGTCTTCTCAACACCGGAGCCGGTGCTCTTACTCGCTGTGCTACCTGGCCGCCCCCAATTCATTGCTTTCTTGATGGAATTATTTTCTGTAACTGACTGTCTCTCAGGGTGACTTTTGGAGTCTGAAGGTCTGGGCTCAAACTTCACCTTTGTCATTTACTACCTATGTGACCTTGAACAAGTCTCTTCATCTTTCAAGACTTTAAGGGTTCCTCACCTGTAAAATGAAAGGACTGGACTTTGATAGACTTAGCTCCTCTCAACAATACAATGATCTAAGACAACCCAAAAGACTCATGATGGAAAATGCTATCCACATCCAGAGAAAGAACTATGGAGTCTGAATGCAGATTGAAGCATACTGTTTTTTCTTTTTTTCTTTCTTGTGGTTTTTCCCTTTTGTTTGGATTCTTCTTTCAGAACATGACAAATGTAGAAATTTGTCTAATATGATTGTACATGTATAGCCTATATCAGATTGCATGCCATCTTGGGGAGGAGGGAGAACAGGGAGGGGGAAAAAATTAGAACTCAAAATCTTATAAAAGTGAATGTTAAAACTAAAACAAACAAATAATTTTTTATAAAAAAAGAAAAGATTGGGGGCAGCCAGATAGCACAGCAAGTAAGAGCACCAGCCCCAGAGTCGGGATGACCTGGGATCGAATCTGGGCTCAGACACTTAGCACCCACCCAGAAATACCTGGCTGTGTAACCTTGAGCAAGTTACTTAACCCCAATTGCTTAAAAAAAAAAGAAAATATTGTACTAGTTGACCTCTGAATTCCCTTCCAGTTCTAAATATATGAACTATCATCCCCTCCTCTAAATATCATCCTTCAAGGCCTAGGCCAATCTTATGACCTCAGTGAAGCCTTCTCCAACTTCTTCAGCCCATATCAATTCTCCCCCTTCTCAGAATTCCGATAGCTTTAGCTATAACACTCATTGGCACTTTTATATTGCCATGAATTGTTACCATAAATGTTTTATGCAGTTCATTGTATTTCCCCAAATTGGTTGTTTAATTCCTAAAGGGCTAGGCTCTGGCCTCCTAAACTCTCAGTAAAAGTTTACTGAATCAATATACATAAGAATATACAGAACAGATAAATTAGATGGTTTTTGCTTTACAAAAAAAAACCATTCACCAACTAACTCCCTTAGTTCTTTTAAGTATTTATTTACAAACCATTAACTACTTAACATAAAAATTTAAAGACAGCATTAGAACCCAGGCTAACCGAGTTTCAATCAGAAAGAAGGATAAAACATCCAAGTAATATAAATCCCTGAGACAATGAAACCTGATTTATACCCAGCTTTTCAGGAACAGAATGACTACCAAGCAAGGTACAGTTGCACATTCAAGGAATAAGTTATTAACTCCACTGCCCTCCCTTTATATGTTTCCAACTTCTCTTCCTCTCCATGGTGACAGCCCCCCGCCCCTTCACTAGCACACTGAGCATACTAAGAACTTGATTCTTTACCCCCACCCATCTCCAGAGCAACCACAACAGAGGCAGACCCTACAGTAAATACCATTTAAGCATATTCAGAACAGGAAAGTGGCTACTTTCCCTAACCCTGACTCCTAAGTTCTAGTTATACCAAAATTCTCTTAGTTATAAGCCCTGACCACTTTATATAACTACTAAATATCCCACCCCAAACACTTCTCACCATGTTAGAAATACCACGAGTGTTCTCCGGGTTTAGCATAACGATCTCTGTGGTGACATGTCCCTCTACTGCTTCTGCCATCTCCTGCTCAGTGCAGTTGATGGCTGGGTCTGGGGTTCTGAACCAGTTATCAGCATACCAGCCAATGAGGAACCAGACATACTTCTTTCCAAAGAGACGTTCCTTGTAAACCTAAGTATAGAGGAGAGTGACAGCTAAGATTGGCTCTAACCCCAGACCATCCTCTTGAGAATAAGATAAAAAAGAAGAGGCAAAACATGACACATACAAGTTTCAGGGGTAGAAAGAACAGGGAAAGCCCATAAATTCCCCTTCAGAGGTCCCTCCTTAATGCCCTCTACTAATTCATAGGACCCCATAGGAAACTGAGATAGAATACTAGATGTGACCACCAGGTACAAAGCCATGTTACCATAATAATGCTTGCACAGAAGAGTACAAAAATGATAACATGAGAAACCAAGGTTTGATGTGTCCTCCCTGCCCACCCTCCCTCTTCAGAGTTCAGCTCCACCTCACAGAAAACTTTACGAGCTTCAGTTTCATAGAAAAGTCCCACGATGATGCGAGCATCCTGGCGCTGCAGAAAGAAGAGAGGCAGAGATCCTAAAAGAGGTCTGTGAGTCTCCCAAAGTCCCTAATACAGTAATCCACATATATTAAGTGTCTGATTGATATTAACTGAATTAGTGAGATAAACTATTCCCTTCCAATACCAGGACCTAGATTTCTTCTTGCCCAGGCTGACTTTCCTCACTAACCCCAAATCAACTTTTGTCATCTTCACCAATCCCTAGGGGTCAGGCTGTCCCAGACCCCTATTTATTCTTCTATCATACCTTAAGGTTCTTGACTGGCACAGCTGGATCAGAAAAGAAACTCTGGCGAAAAGTAATCTCTATTCCTGCTTCCTTCACACGTTCCTCTAGATCATCCAAAGTCTGATAAGAAGGGCAACAAACAATTGGGGAAAATATGGAGCATACTATGAGTAAGGACAAAAAGTATTAACTTGGGAATTGTATACCCAATACATGTTCTTAGAATAGCACTTTTGTACACTCTCCCTCCACAAGATCTCTTTTGCCTTAAGGCAAAGCCATGTGAGATAAGAAAGGAAAAAGAGAGTGAATAGGAGGGAATGGCATTCATACATACAAAGTATCTATGAACAGGGCTGTATTCAGGGCAGTTTCCCCACTGACCTACTCCCCTCTTTAGTTATATCCTTGATGAAAACCAATGCAAAGAGGGGAAAGCAAACAGTAGAACAAGTTCAACACACACACATACACACACACACACACACACACACACACACACAATTGAAAAAAAAAATGGATTTGTCTCCTAAGTTATGCATGGCAGAAGCTGTGAGGTCTCTGTACCAGGCTAAAATTCTAGATGAGGTTCAAGGAGAAAATAGTTGAGAACTGGTCAATAATCCCACTGGTCAGCTAATTATAAAGTTATCCCAGTACCACAGTATCTTTCGCCCTCTGTAGAATCTGTAAGCTTTTCTGGTACCCTTTAAGAAAGTAAATAAACCTTCCTAAACTAATTAAGCTTAGGAATAAGAATGAGAGAACTGGAAAGAAAACAAAATATTGAATCTAGGGGCATCCTTATGTGGCAGAAAGGACTAAGGTGGTCAAGAAAATTAGAGATTGCCATTAGAAACTTTAGGACAAAATTGATCAGATTTTTAAATCAGCAGAGTGTAGAACAGAACTTCCATTGACTAGAGGTCACTGGAGAGGCCATAAAAGTTAGTGGAGACCCATGTAGGGTTTCCATTATAGGGTGTGATATAGATAATTAGTAGACAGGGAGAAACAAGTGTAAGGATGGACAAGAAAAGTCAGAGTAACAGAAAGCAAGCAATGCTAAGTAGGAGAGTGGACACAGGTCTAAAAGAATAAGGTCAGGTTAATGATGTCTCTCTGCCTCAGGTGTAGAGCTATGTATTTCTTTCTCCACTCTCCCTCCTGCCTCTCTCCTTCAATTAATTCTCAACATTTCCATTGTCAGTGCCCCTCCTCTATGTGTCTATTTCACCCAATGTGTATGATCATCTGTGTATCTTTGTCTGTCTCCTTTTCTTCGCATTCACCTCTCTCCCCTTTACTTTCACAATCACACACACCTGCCTCTCCTTTGTGACTAACTATTTGCCCTTTTGTTTCTGTCCTCTCCTATCTTTGAGTGTGAAGTGAGGCTCCAAAAGATCTGAACAATTCTTTGTCTTCTGATCTACAAAGTGAGAGCATCAAGAGGAAATGACAGACCCCTGGAATTGGGAAGATCAGCTATTGCACCTAAGAAATGATTTCTCTTTTAATGAACTTAATATAGTGCTTGGCACATATTTAGTGCTTAACAAGATGCTTGTCCATTCTTCATTTACAATAGGGAAATGAGCCCCATCATATTCCTCCCCACTGTGGTTTAAATAGGTTCATCCCCACCTCTGAACCCAGTCTCCACCTCCCTCACCGAAGTGAAGACCTCAGTGGTCTGCTGAATGGTGGCAATCTTCTTCCAACCCCACTTTTCAAAGAGCTTCACCCGTGTAGGATTATGGAGGGTGGCTGATGGATGCGTTCGAAAGAAAGTAGGAAAACGTTGCCGGTTTGAGAGGGCTGGTGAACTTGAACCATAAGAAAGCTGAAAGAGATGAGAGTGGCACAATAAGACTTATTCAACATAGAGTCCAGGCTATTAAGGATAACTGAAAGTTAATTGATCCCTCTCCTTTTCTACCTTCTCACTACTCATACAGAGAGGGTTTCTTCTGTGCCAAGATAGTACTATGGAAAGAGATACCATTGACTCCCTCCAGCATTCCTACAAAAGTTTCATATTCACCTCAAAATTCAAAAGTTTTTCCCCAGATCTTAACTAAATCATTTTGCTAAAGAAACTAGCTGAGTCCCCAGATTGTCATATTTCAAGTAACTATAACTGTCTGAACATTCCTGGAATATCAGAGTGAGAGATTTGTAGATTTAGTCTTCAGTAGTCTCTGAACCTGGAACCATTTTCCCCACATTTCTCAAAAATAGCAAGATCCCAAGCATTCATTCACACAGTCAAAGAGTAGGGCCCCAAACTCCCAACTAAAACCACTCCTATAGGTTGAATTTCCTAGACAAATACCCACACCCTAGCTCACCACAATGAGGTTCCACATCCTGGCAGCCTCTGCTACAAGGGTGGAAACAGAGCTGCAGCCTGGCAAGAGGATGATCTTGATGGGATCATTGTAGAGTAGCTCATATAGGTACTTGGTGGCTTGTCCAGGATCACACTGCATAGGAAGGGTAGGAAATCAGGGAGCAATCTTACTTCAAATACCTCTCTCCTTCATTTCCATTCTCTTTCAGTTTAAGACACGATTATGCCCTCTTCCTGATCTGAGATTCCTTCCTTCATTACCCCTCTGTCCCTCTTCCTTCTCCAGATATATTTGCCTATCATCCATGTTCCTCCCTATTCTATCAAATAGCATCTTCTCATATCATTTTTCCCCTCCCCTTAACCATGACATTATTTTCCCTTTTGTCCCTTTCTGCTGATCCCCAGACACTTTCCCTCCCCCTTCCTCAGACCATGATATCTCTATTCTCTAGAAAAGAATGAATAAGAATATAAATAAAATCCCCATAATCCCCTACCCCACTTTAAATTGCCTCTTCCTCACTCCATATTTTTCCCTTATCTCTTTTCAGGACTGGTAACAGATAAGAGAAAAGGACAGGAGGAGGGACACCATGGGAATCTCAGCTATCCATCCTCCCCTACTGTGTCCTGACATTTTGAGTGGTACTTTAGAAAAGAGAAACAATTGAGGGATGGGGGAGAATCAGGGGCCTAAAAAGGAACAAGAGGACAAGAAATAGGAAGGGAGTACAGAAGAGAATGGAAAGATACTTTGAGGTCTGGGAGAGGAAATTGACTGTAGAGGATAGGGGATAGAAGAGAGGAGGAGATAAAGGGAGAAGGGTGAATAAAGAGAAAGAAAGGGGGTTAAAGGGAGCAAGTATGAGCCACAGGTCTCAGTACATTTTCTCTTCACACTGAAGTCTGACCTTTGAAAAGCTGCAGAAACCCAATAGGGGAGCAGGGGCATAAGGGAGATAGGCAGGAAACACAAGGGGCTGGGAGATGGTGAAACACAGGGGCAGGTAGAAAGGAAATAAAAGTGACCCCCTGGAGATACCTAAGGTTTGACATTTGGTCCACTGTAGGAAATCAGGAAATCAGGGGGAACTAGAGGGAGGTTAGCACAAAGTGAAGAAACAACATTCAATTCAGACTCAATACCCCGCCCCCACCACCTAGGAAGGTCAGTTGTCAACAATATTCTTATAGGATTTTTCCTCATCCCCTCATTTTCTAGAATCTTCTTCCAAACTATTCTTCACTCTTAGGGGACCCCTTCTCCCAGATATCCAACAATTATTATCCCAATTCCTTTCCTTGCCTCTCCCCAGTGTCAAATTCTGAATCCCCTCAATATTCCTCTAATTTTTTGTCCAAGGTAAAAACTGTCGTGCACAAACAAGCTGTTTCAATGAAACAGTACATATGAAAGTCCTTTTTTAAAATGAAGTGCTATTTTTTACTGTTCCCTGTGAGTGGGGCACTTCTTCCTTCTCTCTCTCTCTTCATCTTTTCCATCACTTCCTTTCTCTTTTCCACACCTATCTATCAGGGGAGTATGTATTTGGCTCCTTATGGGCTGAGACTCCCCCTCCCCCATAGCCTACCTCTCCTCTCTATTGCAGTGAATCTGGATTTGTAGTCAGGAAAAACATTTTTCTTTCTCCCCTTGCCCCTACCTTCCACTTCTATTTTTTCCTCCAGCTCCATCTCCCATGACCCCCCATCTGCTCCCCCTGTACTTCCAGGGAATCACCTGTCATGGTGGATGAATTTGAGCTCATAGTCAGGTCTCCCTCATTTCCCTGTGATCTTGTCTCAGAAGGGAACTTCTTGTATTCTATCCCTCACGGTGATTCTTTCCTGTTTCCAGTTATCTCCCTTTCTCTTCCAAACAAGATTGTTTTGCATCTCATACTCAGCATAGCCTCTTAAATGAAATCCGCCCTCCCCCCCCCTTGCCCATCCTCTAACTCTCCCTGTACTTTTTTACTTCTCTTGTATTAATTTGCTCTTCCCATGTGTCCTGGAGTTATCTGATCTTCCCAGGGCTTAATCAAGGGCCATAGTTGGTTTTGCCATTCTTCTACTGTCCCTACCTTGGCACTTCACTTCACTCAAAATTGCCCTGAAGACTCATACCTCTGGGTTTTACTTTGCTGCTCTAAAGAATCAGCATAAGGTCAGAGTCATATAGGATATCACTAAACTAATTCCATCCCTTGCACAACGTTTTACTCCTCTACCCCACACTTTTTCATATATCTCCAATACTCTCCATTGTATCTGGGGGTACCTGTCATGGAGTATGTCTAGTCAATTGGAATGTCCCTGAATTTCTACACAAATTTTTATTCTCAATATTGCATGCCCCACATTGCTGGGGAATGGGAGATTGTTTCTCTCCTTGGAGGATAAACGTGTGCCCCTTTCCTGAGCTCTCTTTAAACACCATTTCTCTCTTAACCATTACCTTACTGCTAAGAAAAATAATCATGATCTCTAGTCCCTCATAATGACCAAGGTTTCTTCTCATTCCTGTACCCTGGCCCCACCCCTCCCTTGACCCCCACTAACTTATATAGGGGATGTCTTGGAGTTGGAGGGTGTTGAGTTTGAACTTAGATCCTGCTCCGAAACTACTTCCATTCCTACCCCATCCCCACACCCATTCTTCTTACCCCTCCCTCCATAATCCTATTTCTCCATATTTCCTCCCCCAGACCCCTGGCTCTATCTTGCTGTCACTGAATTTCTAGCTCAGAATGTCCCTGGATATTCCCCACCCCAACCTTGTTCTGAATGATTCTAGCCCTTATTCTCCCTTGTATCTTATTTCTTCTCATAGCCTAAATCACCCCAACCCCCACCTCAGGTTCCTACATCATAACAATTACCTTGATATTGTGTAAGCTCAGCTTGTACCCCAAAACTATTTCCCTCTCCAAGTCTCTCCTCCCCTCCCCCTCCTTTCATATATTCCTCCCATGCCCCCACACTCCCTTTCATGAGAAAATCCAGATTATTTTGTTAGGTAGATTACCTTGGTCCTCTAGCCCCTCAAAATGATCCTAAATCTCTCTCTACCCTCCAGTCCTCCGAAACTCCGTACCCCCACATGAAAGAGGGGGCTGGGCTCTGCCTCGTGATTCTAGAGGCTCAGTTTAAATCCCAGGTATATACAGCTCCCTGGCCTGAGCAGTGCCCCCAGCCCAAACGCCACTGTCCCCTGCACCCACATCCCGGGGGGCTACCTTGCTGTCGTGGTGGATAAGCTTGAGCTCGTAGTCGGGCAGGATGTCCCTGCGGCTGTTCACGTCCTCCAGCGCCATCTCCACCGCCGGCTGGCAGGCCTGGCCCCCGGGCCAGCCCCCGCTCATGGGGAACAGCGCCCCGATATAGACGGCGCGCCGGCCTGAGGAGGGGGCTGAGGGGGCCCGGGGGTGCGGGTGAGGGTGCGGGAGCCCGGGCCGCGGGGGAGAGTGAGGGGCCCACACCGGGGGCACCCCCACCACCAGCACCATCCCCACCAGCAGCGGCCAGCCCACCCTAAGGGAGGGAGACCCCGGGCCCATGGCCATCGGAGGGGGCTGTTTGGGGAAGGAGTGGGAACCTCAGGAGAGACACTTTTTAGGGGGGGCTGCGGAGGGGGGATCGGGACTGAGGAGACGCCTCCATCCCGAATTTGGGAAAAATAAGGGGGGAGAGGGGACTCAGGGTCTGGTCTCCCTAAGCCCCCGCCGCACCCGTCACCGTTGCCGCGAACTCTCCTATAGCCGACTGACTGAGCGAGGGAAGGAGGAAGCTATGGGGAGAGGGGAGGAAGGGGCAAGAGGCGGGGAGGGGGTGGGCTCTGACGTCACGGGCGGCGGCGCGGCCGCAGGGGGCGCAAGGGGCGGCGATTGAAAGGGAGGATGCGGGGCGGGAAAGGGAAGAAGAGCTCTCTGGCCCAGAAGGAAGCTAGGAGCTGCAGCTTGCTGAGAGGGGAGAGGGGCGCCCGAAGGCTGGGAGAGAAGTGAGGGAGAGGAGCACGTGAGAGAAGGTGAGGAAGGGCCGTGGTGGGACGCTAGAAGTGGGGGAGGGAAGGTGGATGGACTGCGGGGTGGGGGTGACGGAGAGGAAGGGGGGGATGGGTGAAGAGTTGAAGAGGATGAGAAAGGGAAGAGAGAAGGATAGGAGAATGGAGTGGGAAGCCAGGAACACAGAATGGGGTAAGGGTTTAGGGGGAGATTAATGAATAGAAGGAAAATTTGGAATAGAGAAAGGAGTTAGGGAAAGGATAAGGGAGCAGTTGGAGGGTTAAGAAGTGATGGGGGTGTTTGCGGGGCAAAGAAATGGGGCATTGGGGAAAGGAACAGTTGAAGGAAAGTAATGGACAGGCTATATGAGATCTTTGGCAGTAGTATTTAGGATTAGTGGTATAGATTGATAAAGACAGGGTTGAGGAAGAATGAAGCAGGGGTCATTTGGGTTAGGAGAACACTTCAGTGAGGGGAGGGGCAAAGTTTGGGTAAAAGGAAGAGGTCGTTAAGAAAATGAATGGAGGGATGAGAGAATAGCACCCTGACCTGCTGGTATCCTGACATTCAGCTGAATAGGATCAGGGAGGAAAAGTTAAGGGGAGGCAGGGAATCTGGAAGTTGGGGATGGGAAAGTGGAATGGGAGTAGATACCACAGCCCAAAGGAAGAACTGGTAGAGGCAACAGGAATCAGGTAGAGCAAGAGGGGGCTAAGAGAGCAGAACAAGGAAGGGATCTCACAGTCTAGGGCAGAGAAAGGGAAGGTGGTACATTAAATGGAATATAGGTTTTCTGGTCTCACCTGTGTATGTGGTTCTCTTCACTGGCAGCAGGAAAGACGAGGATGCAGAGAAGAGTTATCACTGAAGCCCAGCTTTCCCTGGCCCGATCCCCATCACCCCCCCACACCTGTCCAAGTCGAGCACTTGGGAGAGCAGAACGCCTGAGTTTCTGGGAGGGGAGGGTGTCTGGGGATAAGAGCAAGTTGGGGCTAGAAGTCAGAACTTGTATTTTCTCAGTAATAGAGCAGAGTTTGGGGAAGGACAGCCAAAAGCTAAGGTTGAGATTGATGAGTATCAAGGAATAATGGGTATCATGGAGACTTCGGGTCCAATGAGGAGAGAGAGCCAGGGGTTGAAGGGTAAGATCAGGATCTCAAGGGGGAAAAGCAGTCTATAAGGCTAGGGAATCTGGGACAAAGAAATAAAATGTGTGGGTACTGGGAACCAAAGATTTAGGAACAGGCTTCCCTAGCGTGAAGTAAAGGCTCTATAAAATGGGGGAAAAAATGTGTGGGGGAAGGGATGGGGGGAGGAGTGATGGAGGACCAAACACCAGAATCTCTTTAAGAAAGAGGCTAAGGGAGATCTAAGGACTGAAAAGCCTGAGTGGGTAAAATAAGTTTACTATAAAATCTCTGTCCTCCTAGGTTGGCTCCCAAACGTTATATTCCCTTTTCCCAACTCCCGTCCCAACCCAAACTCCCCGTTCTAAATTCTAGAATCATTTTCTTTAAATAGAACCTGAATATTTCAGGGAGGAGTATAGGAAATTTGGTGGCAAAAATAAGATGGGGTCCCAGGAACAGGGGGAAAGAACCTTGAAGTATAAAGAGAAACTCATAGAGAAACAATAAGACTGGAGAAAACAATGGAGTATTTATAAGAGTAAGGTGAGACAGATTGAGAAAGAGTAAAAAGTTAAGGGTCAAAGTTGAGAAGTAAAGAAAAAGGAAAAGAGTAAAGTCCAGAGGTGGACAAAGTAAGAGAAGCAAAGTTGTAATTAAAGGAGTGGAGGCTGGGTTATAGGAAGAGGGGATAGAATATTATTTCAGCCTCCCCCCACCCACCCAATTCATTCTTCCTAACATCTGTATCCTCTTCCTTATCCATCCCCACCCAACCCTACTTAGGACCTATCCCCTAAAAATTGTCATCATTAAATACACCCAAGTGCTCGTTCCCCTCACCCTGGCAGGAGGGCTTCGGGGTGTCCCACTGTCCCCGGGCACAGATGCTTCGGGAACTGCCCACTAGATGGAAACCAGGGTCACATCTGAAATCCACCCAGGCACCATCCAGGGCTGGACGGTTCCCTCCCCTGAGGAAAGCCGTCCCATTATCCAGTGTCAGATAAGACTTGGAACAGGTACGTACTATAAAGAAATGGGGAGAGAAAAAGAGAGAGATGCAAGTATACACAATATATACATATACACACACACATATGTATATACACGTACGTAGTCAGTTTTGTCCTTTGATAGATATAATCACACATATCTCTGATATATGTATCAAAAAAGAAAACTCTTTCATTTCAATGAGCAGTAAAGAAGCTGGATTGGGAATATGGAGACCTGGACAGAATGCTTTCCAAGTAAGCAGGGGAAGAAAAGGACAAGAAACCAACAAAGAAAGAACCCAGGATCTGTAGGCATACCAGAGAGAGGCCCTTTCTAAATATTTATTAAGCAAGCATTTAAGTAGCTATTATGTGTGGTGAACTATATCAGGTACTGATAATAACAGGAAAAATAAGACATGTTCTTATTCTCAAGAAGTTTAGTTGATTATAACAGTTAAAACTCAGTTGTACATACTAATTAAATACTTATTAAATTCTAGATAATGCAATAATAATTTCTCTTTTTCTATAAGTAGTAGATACATCTCTCCCAAAGGTTACTTAATCTTATATTAAAATCAAGTTCATATGATCATAGCTTTAGAGCTGGAAGGAAACTTAGGGGTCATCTATCCAATGCCCTCATTTTACAGATAAGGAAACTGATGGCTAATCAGCTTTAAAAAATTGCACTAAGTAACACAGCTAGCAAGTGTCAGAGCCATAATTTGAACCCCAGTCCTCTAGTTCCTAATCCAGGACTCTAGTTTCTACTGCACCATGATGCAGTAAACATATGTGGCTACATTGGGAGATGGGAGTAGCCAAAAGTGTGATGGGGTGGTATGGATAAATCATGGGTTTATGAATTTATTTTTGTAAGGTGCCACCAATAATAAAGTGAAATAACAAAAATTCAATTAGCCATAGTCATAATGGACTACGTGGAGAGTATGGAAAGAATGTTATAGGCTAATGACTTCATTATATCCCTAATAGTATCACAGCTCTATAAATATTTATTTTTATATTATTTAAAGTCCTTACTTGCAAGATTGCAATGCCAAGAAGTTTGGAGGGAGTAGAGTGAGAGGGAGAAGGAGAAGGATTCCTTAAGGAAAAGGAAGGGCAAAAGGAGCCATTGCAAGTTTACTCACCACACCGGCTTGGCATGTCCATATCTGTCCAAGAACCATTGGAGAGACACTTTCGAACCTTGGGACCCACAACCTCACGATCCCCCCGGCACACATACTCAATCTCATAGTCAACGGGCAGGAAGTTGATTGCCCGAACCTGATCTCGGGTCAGGCCCCTGTAGCGGATCCCCCCTTCCCATGGTGGGTGTATGATTTGGCAGCCTGTCAGGGTAGGGGAAAGGGAAAGGTAGTCAGTTTTAAAAAAAACGTGATGCAAGAGAGCAAGGATCAATGGGAAATGTCACGAGGGAATAGAGGGAGGGATGGGAGTGGTGTTAAAGGTTAGGAAGAGGGGCCATAGGGAAGATAAGAACAGAAAGACTCAGACTATGATTCTGGAGGATAACAAGAAGCCAATAGGATTAGGGAAAGAATTGGGAGTTGTTCAAGTAGGGTGGGGAAAGGAAATGGAGTATAGTAAGAAGGAAAGGATAAAATGGGTTGTCCGAGCTAAGTTAAAATGAAGGGAGAGATGGGCTGGGTTGAACGTGAGAGCATGGAAACGGAAATGCAAGTGGGAGTGGTCAGATATCTGTAGAGATTTTAGAGAAAGGTGCACCTTCTGAGGTTGTGTTGGAGTTCTGGGCCCCATCAGAACCCAAGGGAAGAAGGAGATGCAGTAGCAGCAGCAGCATCTGGATAAGAGACACCGGGTTAGAACAGAATAGAATCTCACTGGGAGCGGACCGGACGGGGTGCGGCTCTGTCTTTCATTCCCCTCCTAGGTCCTACAGTGTTTCCCAGGCTGCTGCTTGATTCAGCATCGGGACGTGTGGACAGCGCCCCGTGGAGGAGGCAGAGGCGGAGCACCGCGCCAAGTCGGGATGAGGGGGAGGAGAAGAGAGATTATGTGCCCTCCCTCTTCCTCCTTTCCTAGATACCCCACATCCTTTTGGGACTCTACCTTACCACCATCACCCCCGTACCCCTTCGTCCCCCTCCTTGGGAGCCCATTTCCCACTCATCTGCTATACGGCATCTCCCACCTCCCCTTTTCCATCTTTCTCCTCCCCACCATTTGTGCCCTATCTCATTTTTCACCTTCCTTCTAGCCTCTTATTACCCACTTCCTACCCTATTCCCCCCCAGCCTTTCCGTATTTCTTTCCATTCCTACTCCCCTTCCCCATTCCTCTTTTCCTATTTCCCTTCCCTTTTCTTCCTCCATCTCCTCCCATGTCCTTTCCTCTCTTCCCTCTTCCCTGCCCTCCTCCCTCCAGGCCCTTGGCTCTCTTACCTCGGCGCTTTGGCCCAGCTCACCCGGCTCTTCCCCTGGCCCAGCTCCCCGCCTCTCCCCGGGCCTCAGGGCCCCAGGCCGGGCCGCTCCTCCCTCCCCCCCACTCCTTTCTCCTTCTCCTCTTTTCCCTCCTGCCTCCAGTACACAGCGCTGGGCCGAGCAGGGGTCTTTTCCCTCCTCTCCCTCTCTTCTGCCCAACCCCCAGTCTTTCCTTCCCCCGGGCAGCGGCTGTAGCGGGAGCCCGGAGCCGGGAAGAGAGTAGGCGGCGCCGGGGACCCGGGAACCTCCGGGCGGAGGGAAGAGGGAGGGTGGAACGGAGGACAGGGAGGGGGACAGGGGAGAGGGCGCCGCCCACAACCGGAGCCCCGGGTACCGCCCCGGATCCCGGCCTCGCCCTGGACCGCCCACCGTGATGGAAGAGAGAGGTGGGGAGAGGGAGGCAGAGAGAAACCAATTTGTAAGTCAAGAGCCGAAAAATGGGGGGAAATATTCGAAAACAGGGAATAAGACAGAAACCAAGCTCAAGCCAGAGAAGAAAATTAGGCTAGGGGATTGGGAGAAGAGACTAGTGACTAGGGCTGAAAGCAGACAGTCCTGGAAAGAGAGATGGATATACACAAATAGAAGCTGGGTTGGTCTGGCGCCTGGGAGTAGAATGGGGGAATGGGGTATGAGGAATGGAGATTATACGAGTGAAGGGAGTAGCGTGAGGATTTAAAGAAGAGATCAACAAAAGTAGAGTGGGAAATGAGAGTACCAGAGGAAAAGACAGAAAGGTATAGGAACAGGTAGCACAGGGATGGAAGGACCGGACCTAGCGTAAAGTAACAAGTACCAGATTTGAGTCAGAAAGCCTGGGTTCAAATGTTGCCTTCCAGTTCTGATATTCTTTGACATCTACCCAGGGCAGGAGACTGAAAGAGATTCATCGAGTGAACGCTTGAAGCAAAGGTAAGGGAGAGGGGGGAGAAATGGGTAAACATTTTGAGATAAATAACAACACAGAAAAGGCAAAAGAGATTTCAAGCTCCAGTGAATAGAGACCATGCCTTATTCTTCTTTTTTTATGTAGCTCCAACAGTATTGAACAGAGTTCTGGGTACAGAGTAAAACTGAACCAATATTTGATGACTGAATGAAAACTGGAGAAAGAAATCAGGAAAAATTCACCCAGAATGCATTTATTAAGCATCCATTATGTTCAAAGCACTGTGTAAATCTCTTGAGTTCCTTAGAAAGTTTAAGTAAAGAATAGTCCCTGCCCTAGGAGAGTTTATAATCTATTTGGGGAGAGAAGAAAACAATACACAAATAATTATAAATATAATGTGGTTTGTCATGTGTATAATAGAAATGGGAAAAAATGCTATGAAGTCTGACAGGAAAGATTCCTACTAACTGGAGCATCAGAGAACAATTCAAGGAACTTCGAGGAAGTGTCAAATAATAAAAGAACACCAGATTTGGAGTCAGAAGACAGGAGTTCAAATTATTGTTCAGCTGCTAATTAGCTATGTATCCTCAGGAAAATAAATAACCTCTCTGGTCTTCAGTTTTCTCATCTTTTTTTTTTTCAAATGCTTTATTAACTTCTGATTTACATTATTCATTTCCGCCAGATTTTGAGTTACAAATTTTCTCCCCGTTTTTCCCCTACCCACCACCCCAAAATAGCAGTCCCACAGGATATCCCCTCCTCCAATCTGCTCTCTCCCATATTTTCTCCCATACCCCTTTCAAATTTTCCAATGGATCTCTATGCCCCAGTGCCTGTATATCTTATTTCCCAATTATATGTAAAATAGTACATATATGTAAAATACACATACATGTGTATATACACACACACATTTGAATATTTGATTTTAAAACTTTGAATTCTAGATTCATTCCCTTCCTTCCTTGTCACCCACCCTTACTGGGAAGATAAGCAGTTCAGTATAAGTTGTACGTGTGGCTAATGCAAAACAATAACATAGCAGATACATTGTAAAAGACTGACTATATTTCCATCCCTCCTATCCCACCTCCCACTTGTTCTATTCTCTACTTTGACTCCCATCCCTTTTCAAAAGTGGGTGCTTCCAACTTCCCTCCCCCCCCCCAGCCTGACCTCCCTTCTATCATCCCCCCTCTCATCCCCTTACCCCCCTACTCTCCTGGAGGGTGAGATACCCTATTTAGTGTATATTTCATTCCCTCCTCAAGCCAAATTCAATGGGAATAAGGTTGACCCATTCCCTTTGGCCTTCCTATTCTTCCCCTCCATTGTAACCATTTTCCCTTGCCTCTTCTATATGAGATAGTCCATCCCATTCTGTCTCTCCCCATCTCCTCTCATTATATTCCTCTTTCACCTCTTAATTTCACCTTTTAAGTATCATCCTTTGGTCCTGTGCCCTCTATCTATGTATGCCTGTAAACATATATACACACATTCACATATGTATTCATATGCCCATATACCCTCATATATAGACACACACATGCACATATATATATGTGCATGTGAGTGTATATCTATCTATCTATCTATCCATATATATATTTCTATTCCCTTCAACTACTGAGAAAAGTTTCATAAGTCACAATTATTGTTTTTCCATGTAGGAATGTTAATAGTTCAACTTTGGTAAGTTCCTTATGATTTCTTTTCCCTGTTTACCTTCTCATGCTTCTCTTGCTTCTTGTATCTGAATGTCAAATTTTCTGTTCAACTCTGGTTTTTTCAGCAAGAATGCTTGAAAGTCCTCTATTCCACTGAATGACCTTATTTTCCCCTGAAACATGATACTCAGTTTTGCTGGGTAGGTGACTCTTGGTTTTAATCCCAGCTCCTTTGCCCTCCGGAATATCATATTCCAAGCCCTTCAATCCCTCAGTGTAGAAGCTGCCAGATTCTGGGTTATCCTGATTGTGTTTCCACAATATTCAAATTGTTTCTTCCTGGCTGCTTGTAATATTCTCTCCTTAATCTGGGAATTCCAGAACCTGGCTATAATATTCCTAGGAGTATTCTTTTTGGGATCTTTTTCAGGAGGTGATTGGTGGATTCTTTCAACCTCTATTTTGCCCTCTGGTACTAAAACATCAGGGCAGGTTTCTTTGAGAACTTCCTGGAGGATGATTTCTAGGTTCTTACTTTGATCGTGGCTTTCAGGTAGTCCAATAATTTTTAAATTCTCTCTCCTGGATCTATTTTCCAGGTCAGTGGTTTTTCCCATGAGATATTTCACATTGCCTTCTATTCTTTCATTTGTTTGCATCTGTTTAACAGCATCTTGATTTCTCATAAAGTCATCAGCTTCCATTTGCTCCAATCTAATTCTGAAGCAATGATTCTCCTCAGTGAGCTTTTGAGATTCTTTTTCCATTTGGCAAATTCGGCTTTTTAAGGCATTCTTCTCCTCATTCCCTTTTTGAGCCTCTTTTATCATTTGAGCCAATCTGCTTTTTAAGGTATTATTTTCCTCAGTCAGGCTGTTGACTCTCATTTCATAGTTTTCTTGCATCGTTCTCATTTCTCTTCCCAATTTTTCCTCCACTTCTCTTATCTGCTTCTTCAGGTCCTCTATGGCCTGTAACCAGCTTGTATTTTCCTTTGAAGCTTTTGGTGCAGGAGTTCTGACCTCACTGTTTTCCTCCTGTTCCATGCTTTGCTTCTTTTTGTCCCCCAAATAGGAATGTAATGTTGGAATCTTCTGTCTGCTTTGTTTCCTTTGCCTGGTCATGTCATCCCTCAGTCACTTGCCCCCTGGGCTTTTTGCCACAGTAGGACTCTGCCACCAGACAGGGGAGCTTTCGTCCCAAACGCTGGGGTTTTCTCAGCTGCCGCAGGTATTAGATGGGTGCCCTCTCTGAGGTCTCCACATGCTCTGGCAAGCTGGACACACACCCCAGGACCTCCACCCTAGACTGCAATCCAGATCCAAGAAGGTTAAAGCAAGAGCAATCACCCCTCAGACTGGTGCTTGGTCCCCCTACAACTCTGCAGGCCAGGAGCTAAAGCTGCCATGTGGTGCTGGCTGGCTGTGCCTGCCTCTCAGCGGCTTCTTGCTCCAGGGGGCAAAAGCCAAGCACTCCCACTTACTGGGTCCCAAAATCCAGACTGCACTGACCTCTCACTTTGTCCTTTTCATCTACGTGTTGATAAATCTGGAAACGGCCACAGCTGCTGATCTGGAGTCCCTCTGGCTGGCGGCTGCTCAGACCCACCCTGGGGCTAAAGCCTTGGCGTGGGGCTGGGCTCAGCTCTGAGAGCTGAGCTGGCCGATTCCTGCTTGCCTGGTGGGCTGTCCTCAGTGGGAGGTTAGTTTCTCTGTGTCATTTTGTGGGTTCTGCAGCTCCAAAGTTTGTTTAGAGTCCCATTTTTACATGGATTGGGGAAGGTAGAAGCCAGAGCTGTGGGAAGGTCGTGCTTCTACTCCGCCATCTTGGCTCTGCCCCCCACACTTCTCAGTTTTCTCATCTGTAAAATAAAGTTTTGGACTAGGAACCTCTAAGGTTCCTTTCAGCTATAAATCTATGATCCTCTAAAGCACATGTTAAAGGATAGAAGAGGGAGGTAGAAAATTTGGAACTCAATGGGCAAAGACAATGAGGGAGATCATTCCAGTATGAGGTATCAACATGTGTAAAGGCATAAAAGTGAAAAAGCCAAGGCCTTTTTAAGGAAACAAAATTTGACTAAAACATCCTATATGTGTCAAGGTATAGTACTGGATAGATCTGTAAAGGTATGATGATACCAAACTATAGAAAATCTTGAATGATATTTATATAGGGCTTTAAAGTTTAAACGTCAAGTATTTGGCACCTCCTTAATAGGCAATAGTCAACGAAGGATTTTGAGCAGAGGAATGATATAACAAGGTCTATATGTTAACACCCGGGGTACTTTTATGTGTAGACATCCAGAAAAGATACCCTAAATTCAAAGCACTCTAAGGATCAGTATCCTCTCCAAATCATAGTTCATGAGTCCTCAGTGTTTTTACTTGTTTTAAGCCAACCAGGAAGAACACAATTAAAACAAGATGACTTTTAGTGAAATAGTATAGCAAATAACAAGACAAAGAAAAGATCCCCATATGAATACATGATCCCACAAGTGACCATACTACCAGTGAGCAAAGGAATACATGCAGAGAACACATAACCAAGAAAACATGCATGGAGGATAAGTCTCTCTCTCTTTCCAAATATACATATATATACATATGTGTATATATGTATATCTATTACCTATATGTGTGTATGTATATATACATATATAGGAAAAAGAAGCGAGGGCATGAGTGTAAGAAACATTGTGAATGTAGTATTGACAGAAATTAGCAGATATTAGATATTATATATATAATAGATAGATAGATAGATAGATAGATAGATAGATAGATAGATAGATAGATAGATAGAATGTTATGTAGATATCTAGTGATTTCATCAAGCTGAATGTCTCTGCTGGTTTTGTGATTACCAGTCTGCTGTCCTCTAATATTAGGTGGGCTTCAGCCCTTCAGAGCCATCTATTGGGCTTTGTGTTTCCAACTACTAGGATGCAGTGGCTAGGTCACTAGTTCACAAGAACAGGTTTACAAATCTTTTAATTAAGATATTCTGGGGTGGGGGAGGGGGTTCTCAGTTATTTTTTAGTCATTTGCAACTACTCTTGACCCTATTTGGAGTTTTTGTGGCAAAGATATGAGTGGTTTGCCATTTTCTTCTCCAAATCATTTTACAGATAAGGAAACTGAGGCAAACAAGGTTCAGTGAGTTGCCCAGGGTCACACAACAAGTAAGTATCTGAGGCCAAATTTGAACCAAGATCATCCTGACTTCAGGTCAGGCTCTCTATCTACTGAACCACCAACCTGCCCCAATTAGAGTAGGCAGTAATTCCTTGTACATTTGTGTGATATGCAGCAGTTAATGGTGTACAGCCTCAGGAACTCAGATGTGTGACCATCTTGAAAAGAGCATAGTAATAGTTCTATCAACTATTCAGGAGCTACTCAGACTTGATTAAAGGACCATACAGTCCACCTCCATCCAGACTCACTCAGTGTACTTTTGTAGATAATGAAGGCCAAGAGGAGCCATGTTTATTGTGTATTGGTGTACTTCAGTTAAAAAAAAGAACCTGCTTGATTTGAATATTTTGGTTCTAAATGCTACATTTTCAGCATTTTAGATTAAATTTAAACTAGAACATAAGGCTACAAAGGCCTACAGAATGACCTGAAGCTAAGAGCATTTATTCTTTTTATTCATTTGTGTCTGGTACTGATTCTAAGGCTGTGGTCCTGTACAACATTCTGATTTAAGATTAAATTCCTTTTAGTTCTTTTTATATCCCTGACTGGAATCTTCTATTCCTATAACTTATTTCAGGGATGTTAGTAAAAAAAAAAAAATTGCTACAGAAGTTATATAGAAGTGAGGGCAATAAAATCTACTATCCCAAGATCTTACTTGATTTGCATGCAAATTAGTTTGGGAAATGTTTCTGCCTTTATTGTATGCATGTGCTCAAACACACACATACTCACAAATATTATTTTTATACTATTTTCTAGAAAGTGCAAAAACTAGTTGTCTCACTGCTTAAAGAAGATAAAATTGTGAAGAACGTGAATTGTGAAGGCTTGGAGAGGGAAGACAATAAACCCATAAAAGATGAAAGACTTATGAGAATTTTGTAATAACCTAGGAAGGTGGCAAGGATGGTAGTGGAAAAAGAAGTGAGGGCATGAGTGCAAGAAACATTGTGAATGTAGTATTGACAGAAATTAGTAGCTAGAAGTGGGAAAGAGAGAACCAAGACAAAGAAAACCTTAAGGTTTGGGACATGAGAGATTAGTTAGATGAATAGTATCATTGACACAAAGAGTGAGGTTATAATGAGATTTAGTAGGAAAGAAAAATACAAAGGTCCAGTGAAGATGGCAGATCAAAAGGAAGCTTTAGAGTCTAGTTCTCCTCCCACACCTCAGTAAAATGTACCATACTGGTCAAAAAAGCCAAGAAGTCACAATGAGTCATTTTTTCCAGCCCAGAGCAGCTGAAGATGGATAGAGGTCTGTGGATGCTGGGGAGGTGGTCTAGCCCTGAACTCAGGGCTGCAGTAGCAGAAGAGGGGAGCATTCCAGTGCTCAGTGACAGAAAGACGTCTCAAATAAAACACCAGAAAGAGATCCCAGATTTTTAGATGAGCAAGTATTGGGTGCAGGAATGAGTGGCTCCTACCACATAGTGCTGGGTCACAGATCCAGGGTGAAAAATAACAGAAGTGAGGATAGACTCTGGCTGTGACTGAGCCTAAAACAAGTTCGGGAAAGCAAATGGTAGCTGTGTGAGTCTGAGCCCAGGAGAAGAATGCAGCATTTCAGACCAAAGAGGAGCCATCAATTCAACCACTCTGAACCTGCAGGGTCTCCCGGCATGCCAGTAGTGGTTGAGTCCAGTGGCAAGCTACTGAAACTTCCAACTAGAAACAAGCCAATAGACCCAAACCTGTGTCAGGAACTTGCAAAACTCAGACCAGGTAGTCAGTGACCAGATCACCTCCTGGATCACACTACTTTGGGGGCACAGAAAGCTTTCAGGACCCCAGAGAGAGCTTTGAAAGTAGCAGAAGGAGGTAAGGAGACAGAAGCTCAGGCTAGATATCCCCACTTCCCTCAAAAGTGTGCCAAGCCTAGCAATAACATAAAGTTCAAAGTCAAGAAATAGGCTTGAAGAATGAACAAACAAAAAAATAACCCCATCATAAAGAAGTACTATTGCAACAAGGAAGCTCAAAACTCAAACTCAGAAGAAGAAAATGACTCAAAAAATAAACAAGCAGGAGGCAGAACCAAGATGGCAGAGAAAAGGCAAGGACTCATCTGAACTCTCTCAAATTCTACTCCAAATAACTTTAAATAATACCTCAAAATGAATTCTAGAGTAGCAGAACCCACAAAAGGATTGGGTGAAACAATTTTCCAGCCCAAGACAACTTAAAAGGTTGGCAGGAAAGGTCTGTCACAACAGGGTAAGAGTGGAGCACAGTCCAGTGCAACCAGCTCAGGCTCTGTCCAAGCAAATTAGTAACAGGCCTTGGGGACAATAGAATCAGTAACACAGCAAGGGCTTCCTGAGCTCTCAGCTCACAGGCAGCAAGGAGGTCAGACAACCAGTTAGAAGGAGATTATAGGGATCCCCTTGCTGGCACTGGATGCAGGATTTTGTTGCATTGCTCATACACAGATACAGGTTGCAGTCATGGATTTCAGTCCATGGTAAGCAAGAGCACTAGCACACCAGAACTTGAAGCTACAGGACAATGAGGACTCTGGTCACAGTTCCAGGATAGAAAAGAGTGCTTATGGTCATTCACAGTGGGAGAGGTCAGAATACAGGCCAAGATAACTGTGGCCACACCTTTCCTTAGATCGTACCATCTGAACTAAAAGCTTACAAACCCCCAGAACTAGTGCTGAGAATAGCAGCAAGAAAGGCCTGGAACAGTGCCCCCTCCATCCTGGGAAGAGAGCCCGACTTTAGCATAAAGTTAAAAGTCAAGGAATAAGCTGGAAAATGAGCACACACAAAAAAAGAACCCAATCATAGAAAGTTACTATTATGGCAGAGTAGATCAAAATACAAGCTCAGAAGCAACCAATAAAGTTGAAACTACTACATCAAAACCCTCAAAGAAAAATGTGAATTAGTCTCAGCCCCCCAAAGAAATGGATTTTAAAAATAAAATAAGAGAGGCAGAGGAAAAATTTGGAAAAGAAATTAAGAGTGATGTAAGAAAATAATGAGGGGGTGGCTAGGTGGCCCAGTGAATAGAGCACTGGCCCTGGAGTCAGGAGGACCTGAGTTCAAATCCAGCCTCAGACACTTACTAGCCATGTGACTTTGGGCAAGTCATTTAACTCCAATTGCCCAGCCTTCCCCCCTCCAAAAAGCAAATAATAATAATAATAACAACAACAACAATAACAATAATGGAAAAGAGCCGATAGCTTGGTAAAAGAGGCACCAAAAAAATGAAGAAAATAAAAACTTAAAAAATAGAGTAAGATAAATGGTAAAAGAGGTATAAAAATCCACTGTAGAGAGGAACACCTTAAAAATGAAGTTGAAATTGGGAAAGTGGTACAAAAATTCACTAAAGAAAAGGACTCCTTAAAAATTAGAATTGGCCAAATAGAAAAGGAAGCACAAAAACTCGCTGAAGAAAATAATTCCTTAAAAATTAGAATTGAACAAGAGGAAGCTAATGATTCCATGAGACATCAAGAAACAAAACAAAATCAAAATAATGGAAAAAAATAGAAGAAAATGTGAGCTATCTCATTGGAAAAGCAACTGAATGGAAAAACAGATCCTAGAGAGATAATTTAAGAATTATTGGACTACCTAAGAGTCATAATCAAAAAAATAAATAAATAAGCCTAGACATGATCTTTCAAGAAATTATCAAGGAAAATTGCTCTGATATAGTAGAACCAGAAAGTAAAATAGAAATTTTAAAAATCCACTAATCACCACCAGAAAGAGATTTCAAAATGAAAAATCTCAAGAATATTATATTCAAATTCCAGCACTCTTAGGTCAAGGAGAAAATATTGCAAGCAGCCAGGGAAAAAAAATTCAAGTATCATGGAGCCAAAGTAAGGATCACATATGAGTTAGAAGTTTCTACATTAGAGGATTAGAGGTCTTCAAATATGATGTTCTGAAGGGCAAGGGAATTAGGATTACAACAAAGAATAACCTACCCAGAAAAACTGAATATAATCCTTTAGGAGAAAAGAAAATGGATATTCGATGAAATAAAAACCTTTTAAGCATTCGTGATGAAAAGACCAGAGCCAAATAAAATTTGACTGTTAAGTAAAAAATTGACTTGTCAATTTGACAAGAGTCAAGAGAAGCATAAAAGGTAAACAGAAAAGAGAAATCATAAATGATTCAATACAGTTAAACTATTTACATTCCTACATGGGAAGATAATACTTGTAACTACTATGGACTTTTTCATTATTAGGGCAGTTAGGGGTATACATAGATAGAGGGCATAATTGTGAGTTAAATATGATAAGATGATATCAGTAAAAATAAAATTAAGAGGTGAGAAAGAGTAATGCATTGGGAGAAAGGGAAAGGGAGAGGTAGAATAGGGTAAATTATCTCACATTTAAAAAGGTGCAAAAGAGCTTTTACAATGGAGAGAAATATGAAGAAAGTTGGGGTGGGGGATGGAACACTTAAACCTTACTCTTATCAGAATTGGATCAAAGAGGGAATAAGGTACACGATTTGTTGGGTATAGACGTCTATCATACCCTACAGGAAAGTATCAGGGGAAGGAGATAAGAGAAGGGGGTTTAGGGGAGATGATAGAAGGGAGGGTAGATTGGGGAAGGTGATAGCCAGAAACAAAACATTTTTGAGAATAGACAAGGTGAAAGGAGAGAGAGGCATAGAATAAACAGGGGAAAGAGGATGGAGGAAAATAGTAATCATAACTGAAAAAATTTAAGGCAAGTCTCTCTGATAAAAGCTTCATTTCTCAAATACATAGAGAAATCCAATCAAACTACCAAAAAATTTTTTTACAGAGCTAGAAAAAAATAATAACAAAATTCATCTGTAAGAGCAAAGAGTCCAGAATATCAAGAGAAATAACGAAAGGAGATGCAAGGGAAGGTGGCATAGCCCTATCAGATCTAAAACTGTATTATAAAGGAGTAATCATAAAAACTACTTGGTACTGGCTAAGAAAATGAGTGGTGGATTAGTGGAATGGGTTAGATACACAAACACAGTAGTCAATGACTACAGTAATCTACTGTTTGATAAACCCAAAGACTTCAGCTTCTGGGATAAGAAGCTGATAAATCTCTTTAGGAAATTCATATAATTCACTATTTAACAAAAACTGGGAAAACTGGAAAATAGTATGGCAGAAACTAGGCATAGTCCAACATCTTACACAATACCCCAAGATACAGTCAAAATGTGTATGTGATTTAGACATAAAGGATGAGACTATAAGCAAATTAGGAGAGCAAGGTATAGTCCACCTGCCAGATCTTTGGGGAAGGGAAGAATTCAAATAACCAAACATAACCAAAACCAAACTATAATCAAACAAGAGATAGAGAGCATTACAAAATGTAAAATAGATAATTTTGATTATATTAAAATAAAAAGCTTTAGTACAAACAAAACTAATACAACTAAGATTAGAAGGAAAGCAGAAAGCTAGGAAACTCACTACAGTAGCTGTCTCTGATAAAGGCCTTATTTCTCAAAATATATAGAGAAATGAATCAAATTTATAAGGAAAAAAAGGCTTTCCTCAATTGATAAATGGCCAAAATTGATAAAGAGGCAGTTTTCAGACAAAGAAATCAAAGCTATCTATCTGTATATGAAGAAGTGCTCTAAATCACTTTTGATTAGAGAAATGCAAATTAAAACAACTCTGAAGTACTACCTCACACCTATCAGATTGGCTAATATGACAAAAAAGGAAAATGATAAATGTTGGAGAGGGTATGGGAAAATTGGGACATTAATGCACCGTTAGTGGAGTTGTGAACTGATCCATCCAATTTGGAACTGTGCACAAAGGGCAACCAAACTACATACCCTATGATCCAGCAATACCACTACTAAGTCTTTTCCCTAAAGAGATCATTAAAAAGGTAAAAGGACCTATATGTGCAAAAATATTTACAGTAGCCCTTTACATGGTGGCAAAATATTGGAAGTTGGAGGGATCCCCATGAATTGGGAAATGGTTGAACAAGCTATGGTATAGGAATGTAATGGAATACATTAAGTATTCCATTACATTCTTACTGTACATTAAGTACAGTAAGAAATGATGAACAGGCAAATTTCAGAAAAACCTGGGAAGACTTACATGAACTGATGCTGAGTGAAGTGAGCAGAACTAGGAGAACATCATGCACAGTATCAGCAACATTATATGATAATCAACTCTGAATGACTCAGTTCTTCTCAGCACTACAATGATCCAAGACAAGCACAAAAGACTCAGGAAGGAAAATGCTATCCACATTCAGATAAAAATGTGACGGACTCCGAATGTAGATAAAAGCATTTTTTTCACTTACTTCACTCTTTTTCATATTTTTTCCTTTTGATCTGTTTCTTCTTTCACAAATGTGACTGATATGAAAATATGTTTTATATGATGACACATGTATAACCTATATCAAACTATCTACCATTTTCAGAAGAAGGGGAGGGAGAAAAATTTGGAACTCAAAATCCTGTAAAAATGAATGCCAAAAATAGTCCTTACATGTAGTGGGGGGGGGGGAATACTATTTTTTTTTAAAACACTGGGGATACACAGAAAAACAAAAAATCTCCTGCCCTCAAGGAGGAGGAAACATGTACATGCAACATACATACAGAGTAGCCGAAGGTAGTCTCAAAGGAGAAGGCTTTACCTCCCAAGAGGACCAGGAACGGCCGCCTTTAGAAGGTGGCATTGGAGAGGCAGCTAGGTGGCGCCATGAATAGAGCACCGGCCCTAGAGTCAGGAGGACCTGAGTTCAAATCCAGCCTCAGACACTTAACACTAACTAGCTGTGTGACCTTGGGTAAGTCATTTAACCCCCATTGCCCTGCCTTTCCCCCTTCAAAAAAGAAAAAAATAAAATGAGGTGGCATTTGAAGGAATAAATAAAACATTAAATGTTTGCTCTACGCAAAGCACTATGCTAAGTGCTGGGAATATAAAGAGAAGAGTAAGGTAGGCCCTGCTCTCAAGGGGTTCACATTCTGATGAAGAGGAGATGACACGTATGGAAGGTTTCAACTACAAGTCTGCTTTAAAGACCCCATGGTCCTTAGGGTACAGTGGCAAAAGATATGCTAGTGTCTCTTCTGTAATGTCATTTCCAAAGATAAAAGAGTATCAATTTCTGATGTTGAACTATTTAACAGTGCCAAGGACTGAGGTGGTATGAACTTTTCTTTCTGGGTCTTCGGTAACTATGGCTATTATACCTGCAGGAACAGTTGTCCAGCTACATCTATCTCCATAGGGGTTGATGAGGTCACTGGGCTGGAAATGTTGCTATTCTCAAGGTTCTAAGATTTGACTGAGGTCCTGGGCTGTCCTGATCAGGGTCTGACGGGTGCCGGTGCTTAAAGTGGGGGTGATTTGACTTGCCTGGCACATGATGTCTCCTTTCTCTGTCTCTCTCTGTCTTTCTTTTTCTCTCTCTGTTGCTGCTTCAGCTAGGCTGGCTTGCCTGGCCTTTGTGTGAATTGAATTTTATTTTGGTCTTGAAGAAAGCCAAGAATTCTAAAAAGAGGAGAGATAACATTCTACACATGTGGGACAACCAGTGCAAAGGCATGGAGATGGGAGATAATAGTGTCATGCATAAGATATAGCAATAGACCAATATGACTGGACCACAGAGTATGTGAAACGAAGGATATAAGGAGACTGGAGAGACAGAAAGGGGTCAGGTTATGAAATCTTTAAAAAGCAAGCAGATAAGCTTAAGCAATAATAGCTAACGTTTACCTAGTATTTTAAGGTTTGCAAGGCACTTTACAAACGTTATCTCTATCCTCACAACCGTCACTAAGAGTGGGACATGACTGAAGTGACCAAACCACAGCAACAACTTCCCATGTAATGTCAGTGCTTTCCCTCTAAGATTATCTCCAATTTATTCTGTCTACTATATTTTACCACATAATCATCACACTGGTTTTTTGGTGTGTTGTTATTTTTTTTTAGTCCAAAATTGGTTTTTAACCATTGGTCATGTAATCATCGCATGGTATACTTCTGTTCCTCACACCACTTAAAAGGTAAGCAGAGCAGCAATGTATTCACCAGTGGAATATGAGTACACATTTATTTCTCACACATTTTGAACCATGAGCCTAGAATTCTCAGCACACCTACATTGTCAATATATTTCCTGAAAACCAGCTTACATGGTTTGTTTAGAGCACTGTAGTACTAATTGTAGTGTCACTCAACTCAGTGAAGACCCATAGGCACAAGGGGAGCAGGCTGGCAGGCAAAGCTGCCATGAGTAAGTCTGGTGATAGGGTAAGATTTTCATCTTCCCAATTTTAGCGTATATTTACAAGTATTCCATACATCCTAATCTTTCACCAAAGATAGTTTAGTAATAAATTATTTTCAAGTAACACTGGCACAGTTTTTTAAAACTCCATATAATGGTCTCACCACACTTTTTGGCAAAAAATTGACATAAAATCTTCAACAATTATGTGACACAATATGGTATATATTGTTTGTAAATAGTTGTTATATGCTGGCTCCCCATTAGACTCTTTGAGAGTTAGGGACTAGTTTTTGCCTTTCTTTGTCCCCAAAGCTTAACACAATGCCTGACACATAGTAAGTATTTAATAAATGCTTCTTGACTTGAAGGAGTTTGAAAATAGGATAAAGCAAAAATCTTAGAAGGTAGGTGCTATTATAATCCTTATTTTACAGATAAAGAAACTGAGGCATAAAGAAATTAAGCAATTTATCCAGGGTCACATAGCTAATAAGGGTATAAGGCTGGATTTGAGCACAGGTCTTCTTGACTCCAGATCCAGTGCTCTACCCACTATGCCATCCAGATACCTCATAATATTCCATCCTAGAAGTAATAGAGAGCCACGTATTGAATAACAGGAGAAGCTTATATCTTATGCATCAATCTGGCACACAGGACTAAGAAGTAGAATTTATCTTTCAAACCAAATCAACATATACTCTAACAGTCAGTGACTGTGATGCAAAGGTGAAAACATATTTTAGAAAATGTAGTTAAGGATTAAGAAATGAAAGCAGGTAAAAGCTTATAGACTGCTCAAAAACCTCACACCTGCTCAGAGAGACAGAGACAGACAGACAGAAGAGAGAGAATAGGAGAGACAGGGAGGGAGGGAAGAGAGAGAAAAGGAGAGAGAGAGAGAGAGAGAGAGAGAGAGAGAGAGAGAGAGAGAGAGAGAGTTGGATGTGGTGAGCACTGAACATCATCAAACACACAAATTTAAGTTGACTTTCTCTTAATGAATAGAAAATTATTTATTACCAACATAGGAATCATTTCAAAACCAGCTCCCTCTGTGTAGTCCTCATTGATTAGTTAAAGCAAAGGTCAACAAGAATATCAAATACACCTTCCCTTCTCTCCTCTGGCACTACTACCACTCTGGTGTAGGTCCTCATCACCTCATGCCTGAATTATTGCAGTAGTTGGCTAGTTGGTCTGCCTGCCTCAGGCCTCTCCCGGATCCAATCCATTCATCCATCCTCCACTCAGATACTAAAGTAACTTTCCTAAAGCACAGGCTCCCTTATAGGACTCCGTAAACCCCAGTGACTTCCTGTTGCCTCCAGGAACAAATTCAAAATGTTCTGGCATCCAAAGCCCTTCATAACCAAACACTACTCCTACCTTTCCAGTTTTCTCTCCCACACGAACCCTTCAATACACTCCTGACTGTTCCACAAACCTGATACTCCATCTCTCCTCTCTGAGCATTATTTTCTCTGGCTGTCCCCTAGTTCTGAAATGCTCTCCATCTGCCCTTTTGGACTACTGATTTCCCTGTTTTCTTTTTTTTAATTCCAACTAAAATCCCACCTTTCCTCCACCCCTCTTAATTCCAGGGTCTTCCCTCTATTATTTCCTATCTATCCTGTATACAGCTTGCTTTGTATATATTTGTTTTCTCCCCCATTCTATTGTAAATAAGCTCATTTGCCTTTTGCTTTTTTTCCACCCCCAGCACTTAGCCTGATACACAGTAGAAGCTTAATAAATATTTATTTATTGATTAATAATCATTGTGCCTTAGAGGAAATTTAATTAATGGAAAATAGCCTCAGTCAGCAAATGCAAGATTTCTCTGTCTTGAAGAGAAATGAGGCAACCACAGAAAACAACTTTGCAAAACAAGCTCCTTTGGAAAACATTCCCAAGTGGTATAAATTACACAGTTTTGTCTCGCCATACAGGTATAACCAGCAGGGGGAGCTCTGGAGCAAATTCTGAGTCCTCTCGTTTCAGAACTGCGGGTTTTAGGCACTTCTAGCATTGCTGTGGCAAGTAAACATGCCCAGCCTCAGAATTGGCAGGAAGCCCTCAACTGCTTGCCCCAAGACAAGACATTCTTAACCTTTTTTGTGTGATGGACGCCTGCAGTAGTCTGAGTCTCAGAATGTTTTTAAATGCACAAAATTAAATGTGCAAGATTACAGGGAAAACCAATTATTTTCAAATAGTTAAAATTTTTTTTCAAATTCATGCACCCCAGATTAAGGACCTTTGCCCTAAGGGTTATTCCTTTGAGTTACAGCACAGGATGTTTCAAAGGGAGTAGAGATTCTGATAGTATTTGATTTTTCTTTGCTTATGTTTTCTAAAGATTATCTTTCTTTGGCCTCTGGTACTTCCCATTTGGGGAAGCTAGGTGGCAGAGTGGATAGAACACTGGGCTTGGAGTCAGGAAGACTCATCTTCCTCAATTCAAATCCAGCCTCAGACACTTATTAACTGTGTGACTCTGGGCAAGTCACTGAATCCTGTTTGCCTCAGTTTCCTCATCTGTAAAATGAACTGGAGAAGGAAATGACAAACCACTCCAAGCATCTTTGCCAAGGAAACCACAAATGGGGTCATGAAGAGTCAGAAATGACTAAAAGGACTGAACAAGAAGTTCCCATTTAATGCCAGTGCCTTCCCTCCAAGATTCTCTCCAATTTGTCCTGTCTATATCTTCTCTGTAAATAGTTGTTATATGTTGTCTTCCCATTAAATCATGAGTTCCTTGAAAAGAGGAACTAGTTTTTGCCTTTCTTTGTTCCCAGAGCTTAACACAGTGCCAGACGCATAGTAGGTGCTTAATAAATGGAATAAAGCAATAGGTTACCTTTAAAAGAAACATAACCAGCAAAAGAACTCTTTAAAAGTGCTCAAAAAGACAATGTTGATGCCTCCCTGGAACGATTCTTGATTGAGGATATGGATGACATGTTCAAAATATATTTTAATTTGCCATGGATAGGAAATTTTAAATTCTGGACTAATTTAACAGGGAAATAGCCAAAAGGACTCCTATTGGTTGCATATGCATAACACTGGAATATTTACTTTAAAAAGGTATAACTATACAACTCCCCCAACATATGGGAAGCATAATCCTCCTCCTTCCTTCTACCTCAGTCCCTGGGGAGAGGAAAGAGATTAAATTCACAGTTTCGTTCAGTTCCCTTGGAACAAAATCACAGTTCCAAGTCCAAAACCCCTCTCAGGCTCAACTCTCAAGCACTCTGGCTTCTCAAGGCTTCTATGTCAGCCTGGCTGGCTTCAGCACCCTGCCTGCAATTCTGGCTCCAAGGTTTCCATGGCTCAAATTCCTGGGTACCATGGCAATCACCTCTGGCATCTGAAACTGGTTCCTCTTGTGCATTCTCTTTCCTGCCTTAGATGAAGAAGTATTGAAGATAGACTGGACTGGACTGGGATCTTGTGAGCTTTGAAAGATCAGAAAAAGCAAGCTGCCCAAGCTCCAAAATCAGGAATCTATGCCGGAGTTTGCCGGCAGCCTGTCCTGGTAAGGAGTGAAGTCCTCAGCTACCTACTTGACCCAGCACAGTATTGGATTGAAAGCAGCCAAGAGAAAGCAATTCATCCATGGGCTATGCTGCATTTAGGAGGGAATTAGGTCAAAGCAAATACTATACAGCATCTGCATTAGGTTTGAGCATTTTCTCCCCAGAGACCAAGGCAACATAGGGTGCCCTGACTATTAGGGAGAAATGTTCTTATAAGAAAAATCTATATTTTCCCATTAACTATCTCTTTGTAAAAGCTAATTGATGTTAACCAGTTGACTATGTTATTCCCCTACTCTATATACTCCAGTGATTCTTCATTACCTGCAAAATCAACCAAAAAATCCAGTCACCCCATCAAAAATACCGACTGGCTACAGACATTCCTGCAACTTCAGACTGGGGAATATTTCATCTGGCCCTGCTGCTTCTCTGGTCAGGTATATTGAGGCACTACAAATCCTAGCTGGTGGGCTGGGGATTGGGGTAGCTGCTACTGGAAGTCCTTTATAACCTAGCCCTCTCCTACCTTTCCAATCTTCTTACACTTTACTCTTCACCTAGTACTCTTTGATCCAATGACACTGGCCTCCTGGTTGTTCTACAAACAAGAAAATCCATCTCCCTACTCTGGGTATTTTCTCTGTCTCCTATTCCTGAAATTCTCTCCTGCCTTATCTCTGCCTATTGACTTCCCTGGCTTCCTTCAAATCCCAACTAAAATCCCATCTTTTACAGGAAACCTTCCCCAACTCCTCTTAATCCATGCCTTCCCTCTATTATTATTTTCTATTTATCCCAAATATACCTTGTCTCCCCCATTTCAGAGTGTGAGCTCCTTGAGAGCAGGGACTGTCAATTTTGCCTCTTTTTTGTATACCCAGAGCTTAGCACAGTGCCTAGTACATAGTAGATAGTTAAGTGTTTATTGACTGATCCTAGGGCACTAATCATTAGTAACTGATAATGGAGAAAACATGCTAGAATGAGACCTCAAGCAAGTAGTATTAGAAAGACATCCCCAGGCTTTCTTCCTTTCAAGTCAAGACAAACTTGCTAGCCAGCTACCCTGAAGTGTTCCAGTATAGAACCTGCTTTGACCTCTGACTCATCCATGAGCAGTTAAAAAAAAGGTGGGGCAGAGAAGAAATGCATTTGTATTTAATACATTTCAGTTGGATGTTCTTCCTGGAGAATTTCACAAGAACCCATAACCTAACTATTCTATCAGAAGTGAACTTGCTAACTGTTTCAATGTTTCTCAGTCTACAACATAGAATTGGTTGCAAAACCAAAGAGCCAAACAATCAAGACAACTGAAAGAAAAAAAGTTTTAATTTCCCTAGGCAGCTCCACGGCCAAGGAGAACAAAGCTTTGGTTCATGACCCATAAAATTTTCAGAATCCAACACCCAGACCAGGTCTAGAGAAGACTCTCCAGATACCCAGTTAGCTTGGCCAAATAGATCCAGCTTTCCCTCACCTAGGATGACAAATATGAACCTTGTGAAAAGTATTGGCTTCCCAGGGATGGTAACTATAGCCTTAGCCCCATTGAAGGAGACCTTTATGAGCCCTGGAACCTGACTTCAGCCCCTTGCCCTGACTATGAGATCTCATCCCTCTTTCAAGTTACAGTCCTGGGTAGAGCACCTCCAGAACACTCATACCACCCCCTCTAGTCCCTGAATAGAGGACAGCAGCTGGAGAAATAGCATTAGCTTGAGTACTTCCAATAGCTTCATGAGTAGTCACAGCAAAATCTAGAATACCAGGTCCAATAACAATTGCCCCAATCCCCAGCCCACCAGATGCTATTTGTAGTGCTTCAATACCCCTGAACACAGAAGCAGCAGAACCACACGAATTGTTCCCCAGTCTGAAGTTGCAGTGATGTCTTTAGCCACTCAGTATTTTTTTTTTTTTTTTGCTTTTTGGAGGGTAGTTGGAGTTAAGTGACTTAGTCACATAGTTTTTGTGTTAAGTGTCTGAGGCTGGATTTGAACTCAGGTCCTCCTGACACCAGGGCTGGCGCTCTATTCACTGTGTCACCTAGCTGCCCTTTGGAGAGGGGAAGGTAGGGCAATTGGGGTTAAGTGACTTGCCCAAGGTCACATGGCTTGTTTTTGTGTTAAGTGTATGAGGCCAGATTTGAATTTAGGTCCTCCTGACTCCAGGGCCTGTGCTTTATTCACTGCGCCACCTAGCCGCTCCCACTCAGTATTTCTGATGGGATGATTGGACCCCAGTCCAAAGACCACATCTCTGCCCATGAGTGGGCACCAATGAAGCAAACTATCTCTTCTTGTTACAAGAACAAGCTGACCTCTGTAGAATTTCCCTTGTTTAAACGGGACTATCCTATACCAACAGAACTGTCACATACTGACACCCTCAGTTACAAATACATTCCAGAGGTTAAGATGTAGACATCAACTCCCCAATCTATCTCATCAAAACAGGACATTGACTAGTGACAAACAGGAAGGCCATGACCATCAATTTTGACTTAATAATGTTGTAGACCCAAAAACATACCCTTAGTGGTATGCCACTCTCCCCCCCGCCCCATTCTCTCTCTCCCCCTTCACCCTCTTCACATGGTGAACTCTGGGCAAAAGACCTGCTCACTAAGGACAAAAGTTGCATTTTCCTTTCTGAACTGACTGGTCCTTAATTCCATTCCCTTTCCCACCTGGGCCACCTAATTAGCATAGTTGGCAAATCCTGCACTGAGCCTTTCCCATAAAAGCTTTTGCTTAACCCCCACTAGGTTTTGAACTCCCTAAGGAGCTCCACCCACTTTATTATTTTTTTTGGCCTTTTGGAGGGCAATTGGGGTTAAGTAACTTGCCCAAGGTTACACAGCTAGTTTTTTTGTGTGGGTGTTAAGTGTCTGAGGCTGGAACCGAACTCGGGTCCTCCTGACTCCAGGGCCAGCGCTTTACTCACTATGTCACCTAGCCGCCCCAACTCCACACACTTTAGAGCATCACAATAAAGAGATAAGGATCCCCAGAATTTATAAAGGCTATAAGAGTAACTACTACTGAGAAAAAAGGTTTCTCCATTTTATTAAATAATTAATATTCAATCAGCTAGGTGATCATGCTTATTTTATATAAAGAAAAAGAGGGTGAGCCCATGTGTAGAGAGGGGCCCACATATGATGAGGTCTGTGGTTGTGTGGCTCAAAAAGAAGTAGAATAGACATCTCTAGTCTCTTGTCCCCTCCACTCTTATCCAAGGGAGACTTTCATTCCTACCTAGAAGGGAGGCAGGAAGTTGGGCCAGAGGCCACTCTGCTCTGCTCATAGAGAGTGAGTACCAAATTAGAAGTATATCTGCTTCCTCAAATATTATTTGTCTAAGGGATATGATTGGGTTCAAGCTAAGTTCTGATCACTATCATTTTTGGGGAAAGGGAGACCTCAAACTCTATGTCTAAGGCTTGACCCCTTTCCCACCCATTATCAGTTCCACTATGAATACACATAGTAAATAGCAAAGAAACCCATTTATTCAAACCATAGCAAAACAGAAATCAAAGAATGTATAGATAGCATATATATATATCAGACAATACTGAGTAAAGGAGCTCTTCCATTGAAAAAGAAATAGTTCAGTTCACCCAAGAAAGTATCTTTGATATCATCCAATGAGAAATTCCCTTCAATATATATAGCAACAAGTTATTCTTCCCTGAGTCTTTTCCTTCAGCAACATGAAGTCGAGTTGGCCTTTTCCATCTTTTTTCTCAAAACTGGAAGCCAGAAGCTTCCAAATCCACTCAACACTTGGAGAGTCCCAAAGAACACTTGACTCTTGATAAGTTCGATAGAGGACTTACCCCAAAAGAGACTCAAAGGGGACTGCTTGAGAACTGAAGCTCTCTCAGCACTTCTTGACTCCACTTACATAGGGCAGGACATTCATCTCCACCAGTAAAGAGAGAGACCTATACCAATGGGTTGTTGTTTTTTTTTTACATTCAGTTAATAAAGAAAATTGTAAATATATTCATGAGAAATAAATCATCACAATGTATCACAGAGTCTGGAGGATGAAATTAAATATATAGCTTTTGAGTCAAGTGGCATGTGGAGGGTGGATGATCTGAAAGTGAATGTGGTCAGACCCCAGATCCTATAACCTTACTACCTGTGAGGTGTCTCATAGTTTCTCAATAACCTGCTACACATATACTATCTTACTTGAGCCTCCTAGCATCCCTGTGACATATTATTTTCATTTTACAGATGAGGAAATTGAGACTCAGAAACCTTGGAACAATCAATCAATTAACAAGAATTTATGAAGCTGGGGCAGCTAGGTGATGCAGTGAATAGAGCACTGGCCCTGGAGTCAGGAGGACCTGAGTTCAAATCCAGCCTCAGATACTTAACACTTAACTAGCTGTGTGACCTTGGACAAATCAATTAACCCCAATTGCCCTGCCTTCCCCCTCCAAAAAAAAGACATATACACACAAAAAAAGAATTTATGAAGTGCCTACCATGTGCCAGGCACTGAGGATACAATTTCAAAGACTTACCCATGATCACACAACAAATAAGTGTCAGATTTCAAATTTAAAACCCAGGTCTTCCTTACTTCATAGTTTGTACCTTATCTACTATACTATATGCTTTCTCTCAACAAATGGAAACGATCTGGTAGCACTAATGATCTAGTCTTATCATCAGCAACAATAGAATCATAACATTTGAATTCTAACACGACATGTTAGAGGTGTGCTATTTAAGAAGGGATAGAGATAGCACTCCAGTCTAATTAAGGAAAAATACCTAGACCAGATCCAATATATACAGTAGAAATCTCTACTAGAGACAATAAAATTTCAAAAAAAAAAAAAAACAAAACTTGGAAACTGATTCTCAAGTTTTGATTCCATTTAACTTTTAATTCAATTTAATTTTAGTTCAATTTCTTAGCTATGTTCTGTATGCAAAGCACAGTTCTGGGCAATAAGGATACAAACAAAACAGAAAACAAACAAAACAAATCCATGCAACAGTTTCTACCTTCAAGGTTATCCAACTGTTCTTTGAAAGTTTGTCTACTGACCAGGCAAAGAGGCACTTAACCAGACCTGGTAAGAATGTTTTCACTTAGAGTCTTGCAAATCTAAAAAGATGGCTTTGAACTAAAAAAGAAACGGGGTGGGAGGAAACTGCCTATTTATATCCACCAAGCTAGATACCATAAAAACTAGTTACAATGCAAAAAGAAAATTAGCATTAGAAATGTTCAGAAGAAGACAAAAATCACCAAAAAAGGAGCCAAAATGAATATGGCTTCAAATATCTACACAAAATACACAAAAAAAGTCTGCATGAAATATGGGTCACAAGCAAAATGAACTAGAGAACCTAACACAAAGAAACAAATTTGTCTTCATTGTATTATTGAGACTTGGTGGGGTGAAACCCATGACTATGATAGGAATATTTGAAAATAAAGAAGACAGCTAAAAATGGTATTGGTGAAGGAACAGGGGCGCGCTGGTAAATATTTAACGACCAGCTTGGGGTGGTGGTGGAGATAATATACGAAGGACACACTTTTAAGTTTAATCTACATTATTAACATTTTTCTCCATCATGTACTTGAAGCTAGGCCATCAACAAAATAATGAATCAAGCCCTGATTTGTAGTGTTTACTAATTTTTGAAGTGTAAATGTTTATAATGAAAATTTAACAGACTTTGAGAAGGCAATAAGAACTGGGTTCAACAGATTGACAAAGGTGATAGAAAAGGAAAATGCCTACTGTTGAAGGGACTATGGGAATACAAACAAAAGAAGGTACTCTTGGTATAGTTTTGAACTGGTCCAACCATTCCGGAAAATAATTAGGAAGCATACCCCAAAAGTTACTAAATTGTGCCTACCATTTGACCCAGTAATACCACTATTAGGCATGTGCACTAAAGGGGTCAGTGAGAAGTGATCTATACCTACAAAAATATTTCTAGTAGCCCTTTTTGTTGTAGCGGAGAACTGGAAACCAAGCAAATGCCCACCAATTGAAGAACTGCTAGACTTTGAAGATCTAGCATAGTGCATTAAGGATAAGGATTGAACCTGTGATTTCATTAGTACACGGAACTTTCAGATGTGGAAACTCCCTCCACCAATGCTTCAACTTATATTCTCTTTGCCTAAAGATATGAGAAGTTAAGTGACTTATCCAAAGTCAGTGTGTTTCAGAGGTAGAACTTGAACCTACATTTTCTGGCTCCAGGACTGGCTCCATGCTGCCTCTTTATAACATATTAATGGAATGGAATGTGGTTGCTCCTTAAGAAATGGCAAAAATTGGGGCGGCCAGGTAGCACAGCGAGTAAGAGCACCGACTCCAGTGTCAGAACGACCTGGAGATCGAATCCCGGGCTCAGACACTTAGCACCCACCCAGAAACACCTGGCCATGTAACCTTGAGCAAGTTACTTAACCCCAATTGCTTAGGGGCAGCCAGGTGGCTCAGTGAGTAAGAGCACCGGCTCCAGTGTCGGGATGACCTGGATCAAATCCGGGCTCAGATACTCAGCACCACACCCAGAAAATAACTGGCCATGTAACCTTGAGCAAGTTACTTAACCCCGATTGCTTAAAAAAAAAAAAAGAAATGGCAAAAATGGGGGCGGTTAGGTGGCACAGTGAATAGAGCACCAGCCCTGGAGTCAGGAGGTCCTGAGTTCAAATCCAGCCTCAGACACTTAACACACACACCAAAAAAACTAGTTGTGTGACTTTGGGCAAGTCACTTAACCCCAATTGCCCTCCAAAAAAGCAAAAAAGAAAGAAAGAAAGAAATGGCAAAAATGATTAATTCAAAGGACATGTATGAACTGCTACAGAGTGAAGTGAGCAGAAATAGAACCATTTCTACAATGACTACAGTATTTTAGAGTAAAATAGTTTTGAATCACTTAAGAACTCTAATCAATGAACCATTCATGACTTTAGAAGACTGATAAGCATTCTTCCCACCTCTAGCCAAAGAAGTAATGGACTAGAACAAGAGACCTTAATGTTTTTTGCATCCCTTTGGTAGACTGGTGTTGTCTATGGACCCTACGATATAATGTTTTAAAATGTATAAAATAAAACACAAAGGGTTTCCAAGAAAACCAATTATATTGAAAGGTTTTTATTTTTAAGATATTTAGTTTATAGTACCCAGGTTGAAAACTCCTGAATTAAAGGCACAAAATGAGACACAATTTTCAAAATACAGTGACATGTAAATTTTTTTGCTTGACTATATGGTTTTTATTACAAGAGAGGGGGCTTCCATTGTGTTTGAATGAGGTGAAATTTGTAGAGGGAGGAGATAGTAATAGTAATAGTAACCAGAAGGTGGCACTATCTGGCAAGGTTTGAAGTCTTAATGAAAGAACAAGAACAAGGGGAGAAGAAGGAGGAGGAGGAGAAGGAAGAGACAAAGGAAAAGAAAGAGATGAAGGAGAAGAAGAAGACTCACTTTCCAATCTGGCCCCTGTCTTTGATGGTAACTATGGCTACCTTCAGGGGCAGCTATATTGTACAATGGTTAGAGCACCTGGCCTGGAGTCAGGAAGACCTGAGTTCAAATTTGGACTGAGACACTTATTAGCTGTGTTACTCTGGGCAAGCCACTTAACCATGATTGCCTCAGTATCCTCATCTGTAAAATGATCTGGAGAAGGAAATGGCAAATTCACCCTAGTATCATTGCTAAGAAAACCCCAAATGGGGCCACAAAGATTAGGGGAAGATATTGTGTCTTACCAACTTCTTCAGCACCCCCCCCCCCTAATCCCTCATCAGATTGCCAATAGCACAGTTCGCTTCTGCCTGAGGGCAGGAAACCCCAGTTTAAATGTTGCTTTATTAGGGAAGTTTGGAAAAAACAAATCAATAAATCAAACCCATAAGAATCCCTTAAAATTTTAGCTCAAGATCTTCCACTTCTGGGCAGAAGCCTAATGTTTTAGGTCAAGGTTCAAACTTCTGTCCTCTTATTATCTTTGTATACCAAAATTGATTCACTAGCTCTTTCTCTTTCTGTTCCCCTGTTTGTAGTTAAGAATATACACAAAACTTTTACAACCAGCCATAATTCTATATCAAGGGCAAGCTAGCTTTTAAAACAATATGCAAATCAGGAATTATGAGCAATTTAAAGAACAAAGAAAAACCTTGGCATAAATAACTGTCAGACAGAGAGAAAGGGTTTTACTCCAGGTTTTTGCAGATCTCCTGACTTGATAACAGTTTAAGGTTTCATCCATTCCAACCATATTCCTTTCTCAGAGGATTGAATGAGTTGGGAAACAGCCAGCCAATGAAGGAGTCAACTACTTCAAACACCTAGTCTCTAGTTTCTGGACTAGCATGGAAAAATGCATGATGGAGCACTCTCTCTCTCTCTCTCTCTCTCTCTCTCTCTCTCTCTCTCTCTCTC
>NW_027187367.1:3168990-3172149 GCF_028583685.1 Petaurus breviceps papuanus
TCTCTCTCTCTCTCTCTCTCTCTCTCTCTCTCTCTCTCTCTCTCTCTTTCCCCACCTATCGACAATCTGCCATTGTGTTTCTAATAAACTTGCTCTTCTCCATGGAGAAAACTGAAACCAAAATGCCCCTGCTTAGTTTTTCCTTTAAGCTACAATTTTTTCAGAAATCCATACAGTGGGGCTCAGGAAGCTTTTCTGAGTCTCCAGGGATTGGTCCCTCACAAACCAGGTTACAGATGCAAAAGAAAAGAAAGAAGAGAGTTTCAATGGAACATTTTTTAAAATGCATAGAAGAGAGCAGAAGGGAGTTCAGTGGAGAATATAGACAAATGAGGAAGTTTTGCTACCATTGTATTAAATTTAATGTATACTTTTTAAAACTGTACATTATAAAAGTTCATAGTTTCCCATACAATTATCTTTTTTCTGTTCTTTGTATTGTTGTCCACTTTTTGGATTGCTATCAAATGGGCTTGGACACATGCAACAAGGGAAAACAGGGGTGGGCAGTTCCCTTTCCCAAGTGTGACTGGCTTCCTCTCCATCCAGTCTTCCATTAGAGAACAGGTAAGTGGGATGACAGCAAGAAAGTGAATCTCAGTTCCCCAGAAAAGTGTAGGGGAAAGTCAACAAAGCAATCTCACCATCAGCTTTGTTTCTGCATCTCAGAGGGTAGCTAGCTCACTCTTAGATTCAGTCTCCAGACTCTTAGGGCCTACCCCATCACTTTGGAGAGGTAACATAGTAATGCTTGATGGTGTTCAGCTTAAGCCACAATGACAAAGTTCTGCATATATCAGAGGGTAGCACTCACATGGTGGTCAGAAGAAGCTATACAAGGACACTCTCGAGGTCTCTCTGAAGAACTTTGGAACTGATTATTTGACATGGGAGACACTGGCACAGGACTGCCCGGCATGGAGTGCCTTCATCAGAGAAGGTGTTATGCTCTGTGAGCAAAGCAGAATAAAGGTAGCTCAAAAGAAACTCAAAATATGCACATTTAGAGAATCCACCCCAAATGTTCACATGGATTATTTGTGCCCAAACTGTGGCAGAGCATTCTGAGCTCATATTGGTCTGATCAGCCACAGTTGGACCCACTGTAACTTGACTCTAGCATAGCGATAGCATTTTGGTCTTCTTCAAGAATGAAGGACAACAATCACCAACCAACCAAATAGCCTCCAGCTTCCACCATTCTCTATCATCTACCAAGGTCAAAGTCTCTGCCTCTCTACATCTTACTTACTTGGCTTTTCTTCCACCTCACTTGCTCACAAATCTCCTTCAAGGTCTAGGTCCTTCAAGCTAAGGGTTTAAAGCACTCACAGCAGTGTGACTTCAAGTAAAATCTGAAATCTGCTCAGAGTTTAGAGAAAGCAGAGGAAAGAGGACTGCCCCAGTAGCTATGCCCAGCCTCCTTTGCCCTAGGTCTAAATCCTTTTGGCAGAGGTTGTGTTTATTGAAAAAAAGCAGAGGAGAAATTTGCTGCCTGCCATTCCATGCTCCCCAGTTCATTTGCTATAGTCATGAGATGTAGTTACAGATGTTAGGGTGTTGATGTGATAATAAAGTATTAACACCAAGTGATGTCTTTAAAAAGTATAAACACCTCAGTCTGATTGAGTCAGAAGGAGCAAAGTTGAGTGGTGAAAAAGTGGTCATACCTCAGAAGACTTTAAATAGCTAACACTTGAAGACAGCTACCATTTAAGAGTTCTAGTTTGGGTGAATGCATGCCAGGAACCAGTGTCAGAGGAAGAACATGGTCCCTGGGAGGGTGTTACTCTTGGAGTGGGAGGTAGGGATGTGTGATAGGACCTACCAGGGCCTCCTCTCCTCCTCTACCTGGGTTTAGGATTAGAAGTTTCCTACTGGCCTCTGGCTGTGTTGACACTGCTTCCTAGTCACCTGGGACTCATGGGTGTTGAAGTCCTTCCAACTTGATGGATGTCTGAAGACCACTACACCCTGTCCTGTCAACCACAAATGCTTCTATATCTAGATAAGAGAGACTACAACTATAGAATCTAAGTGTTACTATATCCATGTTGCATATACTTTCCTACATTAGGGCTAAATAAACATCTTTTTATCAACTATTTAATGACCTCCAAGCACCTTATTTCATCCCAGCATCTGAACTAACAGAGTGCTGGCATTGGGTCCTGACATTTGGCATAGTTGGTAAATGGGATGAGATGAGATGGTCACATAGGTCACATTGTGGGTGAAGTAGGGGAAAGGCACTGTGAATATGGAAAGTGGGATGATCACATGGCCCAATATGGCATAGTGGAACCTGGTGGCAAAGGTCTTTATAATCAAGTAAGGGGAGTCCTCTCAAAGGAACTAGTAGTATTGTACTATTTACATGGTCCTATTCACTATTCACATTCCATGCACTCAGTAGGTGCTGAAATGGGCTGTTAGAAGAGGTAAAGAAAGTCCCAAGGCCAGCATTTGCTTAGCTGACAACATAAGACTGAAAGTGAACTGGGCTATCAAGCATATTCAACAATGAGACAGAGCTCTTAATTTTAAGCACTCTGCAATAAGGATGAGGGATAGCTGATGGAACTGGTAACAGTGAAAATGAAGAGATTTCTTCTGATGAGAATGGAGAGTGTCAGGACCCCATGATATAGCCTCTGACCCAAAGGCTTCACTTCATCCTGCTGAGCCATTAGAATGGAGAATGAGAGTGTAAGTGAGGAAGAAACTTGGGAACTTTCACCAGTGGAGGGAGAGGATCAAGTCCCAGATTTTTCTTATTATTACTCTTGAGAGGTGAGTTATTTCCAACACTAAGAGGGAGCAGTCATCATGGAGGAAGTGGGATGGCTGCAAAAGAAGTTTAAAGAGAGGCCACTAGATGGTCAAGTAGAAAGAGTGCTTGCTGAACTCGGAGTCAGGAGGACCTGAGTTTAACTTCTACCTTACTACCCGTGTGACTCTGAGCCTGACACAATTTCCATTAGCTGCAGTTTCCACATCTGTAAAATGGATATATACATACTTATATACATACATATACACACACACGCACACACACACACATATATATACACATAGCCCCTAACACAGGGTTGTTATGAGAGTCAAATGATGATGGGGGAGGGGGAGGGGCTTTGGGCGGTGCCATGGTTGCTTTGA